>NW_023606595.1:0-18196 GCF_013339745.2 Dermacentor silvarum
TTAGCTTACGGCGTAGAAAAGACTTCAGGTCTGTGGCAGGGATGGGGATATTTGCGTCCGTGTCGCTAGAGGTTACTGACGTAGCGTTTTCATCAGCAGCTTCATTGCCTTTTATACCTTTGTGCCAGGTACCCAGCATAAAACAATCACTTGGTTGCACTTATATGCAGAGCACACAAGCTGTACAGTTCATTAAAAACAGAGTTCTTATGTTTTCGTAGACTAATTAGGGCTCTGACTACACTTAATGAATCAGTGAACACAATGGCCCTAGAGAGATTTGTGAGCCTTAGTGTTTAACAGCCGATAGTATAGCGTATGCTTCTGCTGTAAAAATGATGTGTGGGGATTTAGTGCCCCAGATGTAAAAATGAGTCTCCGAGAGCTGCGTAAGAAACACCAGCAGAGGACTTCGAAGCATCTGTATAGTATTCTGCGCAGGAGTACTTCTCCTGGAGCTCAAGAAAATGGGAATGATATGTGCCTCCGGTGCTTGTTTGGATATTTCTATAAAAGAGATGTCACACTGAATAGTCTGCCATTCCCAAGGTGGGGGCAGGCGAGTAGGAGCCATGAGGACATTTTCTAGTAGTGAGACGCCTGTGTCCTTTGCCATTGCCTCTAAACGAAGGTTGAATGGAGCCCTAACAGCAGGGCGGTTATGGAACAGCCTGGCAGTAGAGATGTCGCGAATGGTAAAATGACATGGATGCTGAATATCCGATTTAACCTTCAGGGCGTAGAAAAAACTTAAATATGTTCTTTGTAGATGTAGAGACCATTCGTTAGAGTCCACATACAAGCTTTCTACAGGACTAGTCCTGAAAGCACCTGTAGCAAGGCGTATACCCAAATGGTGAACAGTATCTAGCATCCTCAAAGCACTAGGTGCAGCAGAGTTATACACTATAGCTCCGTAATCGAGGCGTGACCGTATAAGACTTTTGTAGAGGCTCAAAAGGCATCTCCTGTCACTTCCCCAAGATGTCCGAGACATAAGCTTCAGTAAATTCATTGTCTTCAGACACCTCATTCTCAGATACCTGAGGTGAGGTTTATGTTCGTGGCTGACAGATAGCCGTTGTCCATTAAGATCAATAGCGGGGTCAGGCAGTATACCTCTCTTGTTGGAGAAGAGAACGCATGTGCTTTTTTGAGGGTTGAGTTTAAATCCATTCTCTTCCGCCCATTTAGACAATTTGTTTAAGCCAAGCTGTACTTGTCGCTCGCAGATACTAAGATTACATGATTTGAAACCCATTTGGATATCATCCACATATACAGAATAAAATATTGTACGTGGTATGACAGTTTGGAGCGAGTTCATTTTGACAATAAATAAAGTACAGCTTAGCACACCACCTTGTGGTACACCAGCCTCCTGCGTGAATTGTCGAGACAGGACGTTACCAACTCTAACACGGAACGTGCGATCTGAGAGGTAGCTCTGTATCACATTTAATAAGTTGCCTCGGACCCCATTCCAGCCAGGTCGCGGAGAATTCCAAAACGCCAAGTTGTGTCGTATGCCTTCTCCATATCTAAGAATACTGACAGGAAAACTGTTTATGAACAAGGCATCACGGATATTGGTCTCGATGCGGACAAGGTGATCTGTTGTGGATCTACCTTCTCTAAAGCCGCACTGAAAGGGATCGAGTATTTTGTTGTTTTCGAGATAATAGATGAGGCGTCGGTTAACCATTTTCTCAAAGAGCTTGCATATACAACTTGTCAGAGCTATAGGTCTATAACTACTGGTGAGGAAGGGTCCTTGCCCTCTTTAAGAATAGGAATTACGATGGCTTCTTTCCAGGCGGACGGAATATAGCCAGCAGAGAACATGGAGTTAAATAGTGAGAGTAGTGCTCTGTGGGTTTCAGGATGTAAATGTTTGACCATTTCATATATTATTCTGTCACTTCCTGGAGCGGATTTCTTACAACAATTCAGTGAAGCCTGGAACTCCGCCATGCTAAATGGACGATTGTATGCATCATTGCTGTGGCTTTTTGACCCAGAGGCTGACGCTCTGCTTGTCGCTGGTATCTTAGAAATATCTGTGTAATGTGATGTACTGGAAATGTGCTCAAAATGTGCTCCTAGACAATCAGCCTGGTCCTCAAGAGTGTCTCCTTGTGTGTTAACTAAAGGTAGAGGATGAGTTTCGCGGCCTTTTATTTTCTTAACTCTGTTCCAGACTTTTCTTTCATCTGTATAGGAATTAATGCTGGAGAGGTACTTTTGCCAGCTTTCCCTTTTGGCACGGCGCGCGCGTTCTTCTACCTTCAGACTTTATTTTCTTAAAGCTGATCAGGTTTTCTGTAGTCGGAGAGTTACGGAGGTGATACCAAGCCTTATTTTGTTTCTTTCGCGCTACTCTACATTCATCGTTCCACCAGGGAACACGTCGTTTAGAAGATGATCCGTTTGTTTGCGAGATACATATCGACGCTGCATCGAAAATAAGTGCTGTTAAATGTGCAACTGCATCATCAATACTAAGCATACGGATGTCATTCCAGGTCAAATATGTCAACTCTCTGTATTGCTGCCAGTTCGCTGAGTCGACTTTCCACTGGGGCAGATGGGTGAGAATTCGTCCCGTTTTGTTAATTTTAAAATAATTGGAAAATGGTCGCTCCCGTATAGATCATTAACCACCTTCATTCCAAGTATGGCACGACTGTACTCGATGCAATACTTAAGTCTATATATGAAAATGTTTTGTTTGCGACGCTGTAGAAGGTTGGTTCTTTCTTATTAATAAACATGCACCTGTAGATAACAGGAAGTTTTCTATCAGGCGCCCTCTGGCATCACATCGAGAGTCACCCCACAGGGTATTATGTGCATTGAGGTCTCCAACGAGAATATAGGGCTCCGGAAGTTGAGCAATAAAGCTTTCGAATTCTGTTCTGGAGAGTTGGTAGCTGGGGGGGATGTATAAGGAAGTAATTGTTAACAGCTTATCAAAAGCACTGCTCTGACTGCAACTGCCTCAAGGGGCGTTTTGCAGCTGCAAATGTTGGCAGGCGACACCCTTATCAACTATTATAGCAACACCGCCCGATGAGACCAAAGCGTCGTTGCGGTCTTTACGGTAAATGGCATATTGCCGCAGAAAGTTTGTGTGTGTAGAATTTAGGTGTGTCTCTTGCACACAGAGCACTCGTGGATTAACTTGTGTAGGAGTTCCTTATGTCGTCTAGATTGTGGAGTAGACCTCTCACATTCCAATGCATGATCTGTGTAGCCATATTGGAAGTGTTTTGTCGTGTGTGTCAAGAGAAATAAGGTAGCTCACGAGACCTTTCCAGGCCCCGTGATGCGGGATTTTTCTTTTCTTCCGGCGCGCTCCACGGAGCTACGCCGTTCCTTCGGCGCCTGGGACGCCGGAGTAGTGATGCTTGCATCCATCGCCTCGTCAGGGGCGCTGGATGCTGCCCGCTCCACGGGCACACTCAGGGATTTTGGGGGCCGGTCTGCACGAGCAGTGACCCTGGGGCCGGCAGGTCCGGAGGACTGCTGGCCCTGCGTTGTAGGGGGCGGAACAGCACTGGCTGCTCCTGCCAGGGGGGCTGAAGGCGTAACCGCCGTCACACTCTGTGTGACTCGGGCGGCCGCCGCAGGATGTGACGCTGCCCCCCGGCGCGCCACATCGGTGTAGGAAGGACTGAACTGATTATGGGCAGCAAAACGCTTGCGCGCTTCCGGAAATGAAATGTTTAGTTTGACTTTGAGTTGTATTATTTCTTTTTCTTTCTTCCATGACGGGCACGATCGCAAATAGGCGGGGTGGTCTCCGTCACAGTTGGCACAATGGGTTGTGGAAGTGCAGATGTCTGAGGCATGTTCTTTAGAAGCACATTTTGCACAGGTAGCGCGCCCTCGGCAGCTCTGAGACCCATGCCCAAAACGCTGACACTTGAAGCATCGGCGCGGATTGGGAATGTACGGTCGTACACGGAGCTTACAATATCCGGTCTCGATTGAATCTGGTAGGTCGCTTGTTCCAAAAGTGATGATTACATGTTTTGTGGGGATTTCCTTGTCGTCACGCTTAACTTAATTCGTTGCACCTTTACTACATTTTGGTCTTGCCATCCATCCAACAGCTCGCTTTCACTGAGTTCTAGAAGGTCGTCAGAGATGACACCGCGAACAGTGTTCATTGACCTGTGAGGGCCCCTGAGACGGGAATGTCACCAAATGCAACAAGTTTCGACAATTTGTTGTACTGTGGCTTATCACGCACTTCCAAAAGAAGGTCTCCGCTTCCCATCTTAGTGACTTTATAACCTGGGCCGATTGCTTCTGTCAGACATTTGCTACAACAAATGGGGATATTGTACGGACAGTCTTGGTTTCGTGTTGGCTATGTATTACGTGGTACTTGGGAAAAATTTCTTTAGGTTTCATAAAAAAGTTGAATGTTTCATCGGTGCGCCCCCTTTTCAGGGAGCGATCAGGTAGTAGGGGAAAAGCATTTGCCATATAGGTTTGCAAAATTCGGCGGCGATGGTGGCCACCCACCACGGAGCCCAACAAGGGACGCTACAAGGTTGGAATACCTGCAGACGCCAGCCATGCATCGCCGCTATAACCTAATATAGAATACCCAAGGTTGGATAAGTACACCAGGTTAACCCTTGCCGCCCAGAAATTTGGAAGTGAGAAGAAGTGACTAGAAGACAGGAAAGATGGAAAAGAGAGAGAAAGGCTAAAGACTGAAGAGGGGGACAGGAAAAGGCGACTGCCGATTTCCTCCAGGTGGGTCAGTCTGGAGGTGCCGTCTATGTGAAGCAGAGGCCGAAGAGGTGTGTTGCCTCCGCCGGGGGGCCTTAAAGGTCCAAACACCCGGCATCGGCTCAACCCCCAGGATCCCCCTTTCCCCAGACACGGCTAAGCCGCGCACGGCTACACGCGGGAGGGTCCTAGCCTCGTGTGCTCGGGTCCGTGGTGGCATTCTTTACAAATACACCTTGGCCTCTTTCATTACACTACTTGATGAATGAGCATACTCAACTGTCTATTTTTATTTGTTTTATGTTACTGCTTTCTTTCTAAATGCCATTTTCAATAATTAGCAGTCATTCTAGGTAAGTAGTTCTTGTAAAAACGTACAAACTTGTCTGCTATTTGTTAGATTCCTTCTTAATTCCCAATCACTCTTAATTGTTTCTACCGCCGCTTGAATAAACAAAATGTTTTAGCAAACAGCTGTTTCAACATCTCTTAGCCTTGCTGTTGCGATATGTCGTTCAGTACTATGCACACCGAGATGCTTAGCGGCATAATGTTGCCAGGAGAAGGCTCGCTCAAAGGAATGAAAAAATGGTGCCGACAAAGAAACTGGCTAAGTATTAGTGAGTGAATCCTTGACAACTCTTGAAAGGTGGTGTGATGAGGCCACTATGGCAATTAATGTTTATAAAACTGTGTGCATGGCCATTACAAATGAAACAACGTCTTTGCTTAGCAAATAGCTGTGCATTAATGTTGAAATTAGCCACGCCAGTGAAGTAAACATTTTTGGAGTAACAAATGGATGCAATTTTAAATGGACTAAAAACTTTGGAAACATCTGGATTCACTCGCATGTTATTAGATATCCTCAGACATCAGATAAAAGGCACGACACCTGATGGTGCCACAACTTCTGCCGTATGAAACATCTGTTACACTGACTCAGGAGTATGCTTGTGCTGTCTCGGAACCACTACAGCCATGAAAATTGAATTACTGAAGAGAATTAAAAAAATTACCATTACGTTCATTGTTTCTCGTCATAGCAGAACACACAAAAATACCGAATAGCTTTCAAGGACTGGACTCCAACCATTACGACTGAAAACTTTTTTTCAACTTTACAACAAGCAGCTATAACCTTGGTTCCCCGATTGTACCTGTGGCCTCCTGGATAAGCCTCAGATGTCCTGTATGCATGCTGTCCTACCTTACGCACAGCGACTGGAAATCTTGACCTTATTGTCTTTGCAAACTAATTCTGTTAACATTTTTTAAGAAGTTCATTTTTTATGTTGGTCTTTGACCCACCTAAACAGCCCGAATAGGCGAATAGCATTGAACAATAAATTGATAAATAAAAACTGAAGAAGCCCTCATGGAGCGATCAGAAAAGTTGACGTGTTTGTCTTCTTCAATAAGCTATGTGTTTATGTGTTTTAGCGACGCATGTTTAATTTGTCCAGAGGAAGTTGTGCAAACGAAGAACTTACTTGTGCATTTCACCGTCCATGGTGTGCCCCCATGAACGAAGAGTTCAAGGTATGCCACACGGAGCACGGCAATGTTCAGACAGAGAACATTAAAGTCCGGATGTTCCGTGATACAACCCTGGGGTTGCGCAACAGTTACGGGTGCACCCATCTCGCGACAGCACACACACTCCAACTCACGAAAGTTTGGCAGCACCTAACAGTGTCCGCATTCGCACCTGTAATGTGCAATGTGAAAGTGACAGTAATGCATGTGCCATAAAAGAACGAAAATGCCGTTTATTCTAAACAGCGAGCACATAACACACATGCAATTCGCAATGCTCCGTCCCGCACTGTTCATAACACGACTTATAGGTTCATCCAACGCGAAGCGTCAGGCACGCTGCTCGGTTTAGGGCTTGGCCATAAACTGTTTTCGATCGTGTAAACTTGAAAATGACACCGCGTTATAGCTGCTCGCGTAGCAGGAAACAAGCAGAGGATTCGGTTACATTTTACTGCGCACTGCGACAGCCAGGTCAAGTTCCTAAGCAACCGATGCAGCCCTTAGTAACAAGCATCTGTAGGTACCAGTCCGTGCTTGAGAGTCGCGACGGGACGTCCACACGGTGCCCAGCTTCGTCGCCCGACGTCGGATTGCTGGAGTCCTCGCTGCTATCGCGTTCGGAAGAGCCGGTGTCGAGGCCGCCGTCGTAGTAGGCAACGACGCCGGCAGCGCGAGCCCTCAGCAGCATGTCACGCTCATCGGGGCTTAAATCGCTAAAATGAAGCCCAGCATCACGAGCCAACGTGTCGTTGTCAGGGTCGTCAACTAGTTCGTTCATTGCGACGAGCGTCGGCGATCTCCGCGCTCAGAATTCGGCGCGCGCTTTACCTTCCGCTTTCGCACTACCGTCGGCTCTGTCTTGGCTCTGTTTCTGGCCGCGCGTTTGCGCTTTCCGCATAAAAAACGGTAGCGCCGTCGGCGGGCGCCGTTTTACTCACCGGCGGCATGACGACACAACTCCTCGCTCGGAGGGCGATTTGAATTGCGCTAGAGGTACGCGAACGCTTCAGACGCAATTTTCTCCAAAAATAAGTCTTTTCTTGGCATGAAACAAGCGTTTCGAGGCTTCTGGTATGGTATTTTAACAGTCCACGTTGAAATAATATTTGCCTTTAGTGTCCCTTTAAGAAATGAGGTTATGACGATGAGCTATTAATCTTGGTGGATGCTCTTGTCAAAGTGAAAGTTCTGTAATGTCAACCGCAAGTTAAACATCAGCGGTGGGAAAATGAATATTGTCAGCTGATGCAGTAGTTTGTATTATTGTGTCTGCCGAATGTCCCGAAATAAAGAAAAAAATGTAACATTTTCGCCCTAAGGGCGAAGCAATGAATGCGATAGCAGCACAGCAATGTCATACGAAGGTGAGCGGCTTTGGTAGCAATATGAATTGTAGTAAACATGAGCTGATTAAGTAAGCAGGTGTTTTGCGCCGTAAGTAGACCGACATGAAGAGAGACTCGATGACCACGAGAAGGCGCGTGTGAAACGGTGGTGTTGATGAGAAGCGCTTCCCGTGGGTAGCGCGTGCGAAGGGACACACCTGTAGCGCTGCACTGCCGATCCGGGCAGCATTGCATGTGTAGCGTGCGTTGGAAAATGTGGCCCGACTATTACTAACTAAATGAACAAGCGTGGTGTGAGCGCTCACAAGCAAACATGAATAGATCACACTGAATGACTGCAGACAACTACTGTCAAAACGCTGGCAGCAAGCGTATACGCCGCAGCGGGAGAAGGTACTACGTGCGGTCTATCGCTTCAACGGAAACTGAGCGGCGAATGCAGCGCGCATACAAAGGTCAGAGCCGTGTGGAGATAAGAGACGGTGCGGGCGAGCGAGGAGCGCGGTTGTTGGCAGAGTAGCAGTGCGCCCCGACCCCCGCTTCCTCCGGCGCTGGCTTCCCGCTTCCTTGCTTGCGCGTGGGAGATTGAGTGGGAAGTTCCCCTTGCGCCCCGTTGCAAGATAGGCCTTTGGTGCCGGAGCGCAGCGTAAAAAAAAGTCGCAATAAAAAAAGTCGCTGCATGGCTGAGTGGTTACGGCGCTCGCTTCGGGATCATGCGTACGGTTGTTCGAATCCCGCCCTGGCTAGAATATTTCTTCTTGTTAATATCACGCTTTTACTTTTTCTCCTCTCTGTTTGCCAGCGCGGTCGGTTGAACCCCGGTGCCACGGCGGAAGCCGTGGTGCCGGGCGCCGACGAGAAGCGCCGGTCGTTGGGGTGTTGCGGAGCGCAGCGTAGCAACACCCCAAATAGAAAAAATACTGCTCCAGTCAGGTAGACTGCTCCCTCCCTGATAGTGAGATTATATTTAGATCATCAAAACAGTGATGCGTTTATTTAGGAATACCACCGATCCCCTAACAGCAGGCTAATCACCACCAGCCCAGCGTTTTCTCCGACAACGCCTCCTCCGTTCCAACGGCGGCGGCTAGAAACATGGTACGCGCGAGCGGCGCAGCGTGGCGCCAGCGGTCGAGAGCCGTGCCTTCCTTTCCCTTTGCGTGAACAAGCGGTGAAGAAGCCGGAATTGCGATACCAGCTATCGTCACAAACAGATTTGGCCGCGCGCAGTCGCAAACGTGCGCTCCGTTTGAGCGAACTGCTATCTGCTCTTGGACCGCACATGACCGCACCAGGGGGGCGCGCTGAAGTTTCCGCGAGCGATTCGAAGGGCCGTGCTCATGCTCGCAAGAGTTCGCTCGCCAGTGCTCATGCTTTTCTTCCCAAGTCTTTTTCTCACGTTCAAGCCTTGACCAGCGCCTGCAGATACGGTTCAGTTCCTTACGGCACGTATACGTTTACCTGCTACAACTTGCACGCCACTTTTGTTTTGGGGCCCGTGCTGGCGCGAAGTTTAGACTCGAATATATTTGCTTGCACGGTATGTAGCAGAACGTTCTTTTGGGAGATAAAGCTGGAGTTTCACATAATTGGTTGCATGATTACAGAAATTCTAGCTGCTTGTGGCCTTTAAGATGGCAGCAGCGTGCTGCATTGCCTAGTATACCGGGGCGTTGCTGTCTTGGCTTCTCCTCTGTGTAGCTTCCAGCACGCTAGCGGGCAGAAAAATAGTCTTGCATTGGTGTGGTAACTTCACTTATAGTTGGAGGATTGGAAAACTTTTTTTGGCATTAGATTCGTGAGACAACGTCCTTTAATAGTAAGGCCATTCTATAATTAGTGAAGTGTTTCAGGGTCCTTTTAGGAAGAGAATGGTTTTATTCGCATGTGGTACAAACTGCAGTGATATTGTAAGAGACACTCGAAAGGAGCAGTTGCCGGCCTTGATTGCCAGGCTAAGCCCACCTGTTGCTATAACCCACCAACACCACTACTTAAATAAATGTAACGTACTCTTGCAAGAGATTTGCTTGCAAACCATCAAACTGCTAATGATCTACTGCAAGTCGTGTGTGGATCAAACCATTTGCCAGTTTAATTTCACTCTACAGTAGCTTTTTCATTATCCGCAACATAATTTTGAACTTCATCGCACAGCATAAGATTTTGAGAGAAAGTATTGCTTAAATTTATAAATTAAATGTGACTGAGATGAAACAACGGCACATATTTTGCTATTTGAAATACCGAATTGCACATCTTTACTGTAAATCAAGTGTGGCTTACTCACTTTTTTTCTTCACTGTTGTATACAGAGCAAACTTCTGTGCGCAGCCAGTGGTATCCAAGAGGGAAGGGACCTGGATTGCTGTGGTTACTGCAGCTACGTCTTATTTTATGTAGTCACCTTTTCTACTGTATTGAAAAAAATTTTAAAACATTCTGCATGTGATTCAATTTATTAGTCAATAAAGCCGTTTTCTCACAAGTCAGGTAATTTTTTTCTGCATGTTGTTATGCACATTTGCTTTGGATGTGTATTGCACACTTGATATATGTTAAACAATAATATGCAAGTTATTATAAATAATATAATGTAATGCTTCAATTTAATTTTCAGTTCTATATAGTAACATGTGTACTATGAAGCTAGCTTACGGATGCATGGTATGCTGAAGAAGTGCAGGCTTTTATAGCTTAAGAATTTTGTTAGACGTCCCCAGACTTCTGTTATAATTTATAACAGAATTCTGGGAACGTCTAATAAAATTCTTAACTTGTTCTTGTCAAGATGCCCCGCAGGGGCGTCTGCGTAAGCAGGCGTTTGGTGTGTTGCGACACCACGGACCCGAGCACATGAGGGTTGGACCCTCCCGCGCGTAGCTGTGCACGGCTTTGCCGTGTCCGGGGAAAAGAGGATCCTGGGGGTTGAGCCGATGCCGGATGTTCGGACCTTTATACTCTCTCGGCAAAAGCAACGCACCTCTTTGGCCTCGGCTTCACGTAGACGGCACCTCCGGACTGACCTACCCGGGGGAAATCGGCAGTCGCCTTTTCCTGTCCTCCTCTCTCCAACCTTCGACTTTCCATCTGCTTTTAAATCTTTCCTTTCTTCTCTTCACTTCTTTTTACTTCCTTTTTCTGAGGCGGCAAGGGTTAACCTGGTGTATGGTATCCAACCTTGGGTATGCTATATTGGGTTATAGTAGATACGTACAGCTGGCGTCTGTGATTCCTCCGGGTTTCGTAGCGTCCCCTTGTTGGGCTCGGTGGTGGGCGGCTGGCGTCGCTACTGAAATCAAATATTCTTTTATGGCTTCGACATCGTTTCCACGCCTCTCCGATCGTCCTCTCTCTAAAAGAGGGCGCACCGATGAAACCTTTCAGTTTTCCGAAAAGAACATTGACAAATTTGCACGGTTCCATATTATCCACACTGAATGCCCAGAAATGACAGAAAGATTAGTCTCACCTTTCCTTGTGTCGAAGTGTCTTACGGACACAATCGGACCAGGTTACAAAGCCACGAAAATGGCCAGTGGAGACCTTCTCCTAGAAGTTCAGAACATGACCCAGTATGACAAACTGAACACCCTCCTGTCCTTTGGCAATACTCCTATAACCGTAACTGCACACCGCTCCTTGAACACAGTTCGTGGTGTGGTATCTGACAGAGACCTCTTGAATCTAACCGAAAATGAACTCCTTGACGGATGGAAAGATGAAAATGTTGTTCAAGTGCAGCGAATCAAGATAAGGCGCAATGACCAGGAAATCCCGACAAAGCACTTAGTCCTAACCTTTGGCTCCAGTTTACTCCCAGAATATATCCAAGCAGGCTACATAAAGATACGTGTCAGAACATATATTCCTAATCCTCGCAGGTGCTGCAAGTGCCAGAAGTTTGGTCATAGCTCCCAGAGCTGCCGTGGCCGAATGTCCTGTGCAAAATGTGGTGCTAATGAACACGCAGCTGAAAATTGCACATCTGACCCGCATTGTTCAAACTGTGATGGAGATCATCGTGCGTACTCGCGCTCTTGCCCTGCTCGGAAGAGAAGGAAGGAAATCATCACTAAAAGTAAAAGAGAACATTTCGTTTAATGAAGCAAGGAAGCGATTTTCTTTTGTAAAACCTTCTTATGCCGATACTGTGCGCGTGGGGGCTGCGCCGCACCGGCCTCTAGCAGCTGTCCGAACCACACACAGTGTGCCGGCAGCAGCTACTTCTGCCCCCTCGGTGGTGGCAGCTGCCGCTGCTCCACCTTCGTCTAAGAAGGGCCAGCAGGCCTCCGAGCCTGTGGCCTTTAAGGCCCCTGCACAAGCAGCGAGGCCTGAAAAATCATCCCATGTGCCCCGGGAAAGGGCGAACAGCGCCTCGCAAGAGGCGATGGATACTTCTTGCCCCTCTGCGCCTCTGGCACAGAGGGAGCGGCGTGGCTCACTCGAGCGCGCCAAAAAAGAAAAATCTCGAATCACTGCTCCACAAAAAATTACAACTCCTTAACTTAAATATCTTGTTTTGTACACAGTGCATTCATTTTGCTGTTAATTAATATGGCTGTGCAAATTTAGCAGTGGAACGTCAGAGGTCTTATAAATAATCTAGATGACGTCCAAGAACTCATCCGTCACTTCCAGCCAAAGATGCTATGTGTACAAGAAACGCATCTGAATGCATCCCATAAGAATTTTTTTAAGCAGGTCGTAATTTTTAGAAAAGATCGTGATGGTGCTCTCACATCATCAGGAGGCGTTGCGATAAAAGGGAAAGTTGCAGGAGAGCAGACACTCCTTCGCTTTGTATACCTGTGGACAGGAGCAAATGCCACAGAGGAAAACAAAAAAAAATGCTAGAATGCATATCAAGTGACATTAATGAGCTAGAAGAAGGGTGCGAGATTATTATACTAGGAGATCTGGATATGTGTGAAATGCATGACTTAGTTGTATGCAACAGTACTGAGAAGTGTGAAGGGCACATAACATGGGAGGTAGGGAGCCTGCAGTCGACGATAGATTATGCACTAATGTCACATACGATGCACGATAGGTTAAATGTAATGAGCATAGATGAATATGGCTCCAGAAGTCTAGGTAGTGATCACAAACGTATTAAGATGAGTTTTAGAAGGGAAATGAAAGTAGGTAGGAGGCAAGATGAACAACCAGGTGGGATATTTTACTCGGAAAAGCAGCTTGAAATAGCAACCCAGCAAATTGAGGAAGTAATTTCAGAGGATACAAAACAGAATGGACATATGCAAATTTAACAGGGCTATTTGAGGTAGAGCTTACTAAGGTACGAGTCAGGACAAATGGGAACAGAAGACGTAAACCCAAGAGCAGGTAGGATGAGGAGATTAAGAAGGCCATAGAGAAACGTCAGGAAGCATCCAGGGAACACAGATATTCAAAGCAGAGGGGTGAACCAGAAGCTGATGTAGACAGAAAATGGAATAACTTTTTAAACTGTAGAAGGGAAGCATCCCATTTGATCAATGAGAGAGAGGCGCTGCGAGCGCGCGACGCCAGCAAACGTGTGTTGTGTCGGCTCCGCCGATTTTCGGCTGGGCCCGCGGCCCAAATCACCCTACCCAGGCAAAACTGGCATCGAGCGATCCGGAACATCGAGCCGAACAGCTGGATACCAAAGTCTTCCAGGTGGGCCCATTTTCTCCAAATTTACGGCCGTTTTTTCGACCGACCACGTCGGCGCCGTCGTTAGCGACGCCGACGCCCAGCCGGGTAGAATCGGCCCTCCGAGGGCAAAATGGCGGAATCCGCGCTCCAATTGCGCGCGTACGACCCTGAGGCGATGGCGTGGACCACGGTCCCCACCACCGGTGACGCAAATTCGACGGTTTTTCCGAAAATTCGGAGTCAAGCTTTACTTCAAGCGGCCGAACGCCGCTCCAGGACAAAGCCAAGATGACGGCGTCCAACGCCGCCCCGGCCGCCGGCTCATTGGTCGGAAACATGAACGCTCCCGCGACGCGCGCCACGGGACGCAAGGGCAAGGCGTTCACGAAGTGGAAGCCGCGCCCAATGATCAAACCTGCTCCCGAAGACTACGTCATAGTAATCAAGCCCAGAGAACGTGTTTCTCTTCACGAGGCGTTCACGGAAACCGGCTACGGCACCACCATCTCGGCGTACCTCGGCCGGAACGGGCCCGCGCCACCTCCGTTCTGCCATCGCGAGACCAAAACATCATCATCGTGCATACCCCGGACATCGAGGCGGCCGACCGGCTCATCGGGGACTTTGCAGTAAATACCGAGAAGGGATCGGTCCCACTTCACGGTTACTTGAGACAAGACGGCGGCAACACGTGCCACGGAGTGATCGTGGTCCGTAACACGGACACCACGGAAACTCTTCAACACCGAGTGTGCTGGCGTGCTGGCACCATCGTGGAAATCCGAAAATTTGGAACATCCAACAAGGCACGCATCACCTTCGCGGGTAAGGAGAAGCCCCGTTACGTGCATTATGACAACATGGTCGTCTCTGTGCAAAACTATTACAAAACTATCCCCGCCTGCGGCCAGTGTGGGGCCGTCGGGCACCGCGGGGATGCATGTCCGAACCTGCAGCCGAACACGTGTGGACTCTGCGGACTCCATGCTCCGCTAGTGGAGGGAGTGCTAGCCCCTCACAACTGTGTTCCCCGTTGTTCTGTGTGCGGTGGTGCCCATGCCACCAACTCTCGCGACTGTGCGGCAAAATTCCGCACACCCAAGACGGCCGCCAAAAAGAGCGGGAAACAGAAATGACGCCCAAGAACAAAAGCCGCCATCTTGGGCAACCCAGCGACCAGCTGCCACCACACGGCGGCATGGAAAAACGAGCGGCGGAGACGCACGGCAAAACCGGGGCGTGGGTCAATGCCGTCAAAAACGGGCGCCAGGTGAGCAATTCGGGCGGGGCTGCTTCTTCCCCCCCTCTTACTCCCCTCCCAAGCGCGCGGAGCGCCGAGCAAGATCAAATAGCAACACTCAGGGCCCAAAACGAGATGCTGCTAAAAAATTAACGAATTAGAATCCAAATTAACCAGCCTCTTTCTCCTCCCTCCCTCCCCGCGACTGAGGTAATGGAAAGTGAGCTCGTGGAGCCGAAGGCGGCAACAAGCGCGGAGGCCGCATTCGACGCCCGTTTCGAGGCCCGTTTCGGGGCCATAGACGCCCGATTCGAAGCCTTGGAAAACCAAATCTCAATGATGGTTACCGCCATCTCAAAATTGCAAGACACAATTCCCGCGATGATTGCCCAACAAATTGCGCACTCCTCGCGCCCCTCGCGCAGGCCCGGCGGTCCCTACAAGGACGTATCCGGCCGCCCTCTCAAAACTTCTAGACGGACCCCCGATGTAGATGATGACGACAGCTACTCGCTCTCTGGTATGGAGGACTCCGCCCTCCTTGTGAGTGCTGGCTCCGGAGCAGCGTCACTACAACCCAACCTCAGCCTAACTGACCATGGCGAGCCGTCCTAAAATCAGGCGCTCCCCAAAAAACAATTTGGCCACCCCTGTTCACATTGTCCAGTGGAACTGTCGGGGCTTCCGGTCCCGCGCGAAGCGGGCGAATCTCCGACATTTCCTTTCAACTCTCGACTCGCTTCCGGCGGTGGTTGCCCTCCAGGAGCCAGGGAGCGGCGCCACCCTTACAAGCTACATCACCTTCCAGCAGGACCCCTCTTCCTGCGTCTGTGTGCATAAAAATTATACAGCTAATCTAGTCGACTTGGAACTTGAAACTGAATATTCGTATGTGATGGTTACACTTCTTCCGCTCAAGAAACACGATGCACCACTCCACATACTCAACATATACTGTTCCCCCAGACTCAAAAATATAACGTTCGCAGCGCTCTTTAGCCGCGCTCTAAAGGCTGCGGGCAGGGACCCCCTGATGATTGTGGGCGATTTCAACGCCCACAGTACTCTCTGGGGGTACGTGCGTGAGGAGAAGCGTGGACGCAAGCTAGCGGAACTTACGTCCACGCTGGGCCTGACTCTCCACACCGACCCTGCATATCCAACGCGGGTGGGTAACTCCGTGACCCGGGATACGTGTCCGGATCTTACCTTTACCAAAAACATTAGACACGCAGAATGGGCCAACACCGAGGAAACCCTCGGGAGTGACCACTGCCTTATCACTACCACCGTAATGACTAAACCATTGGCAAGACCACACGCACAAGCTGGGCTCCCCGACTGGAATAAGTTCCGGCAAACATACATCAATTCGGCCTCTATCCGCGAACAAGGATACCACGCGTGGGCACAAGAATTGGTTACACACCTTCGTTCGACGGAAACCCAAATTAAACTCTCGGAGGCAATGCCGGAGGTAGACAACCACCTTCTGCACCTCTGGGAGGCGCGGCACAGCCTCGTCCGCAGATGGCGCCGTCAAAACCATAATAGAAAGCTCAAAATTCGCATTGCCGAGCTCACCCAGCGAGCGGCAGAGTACGCGGCCCAGCTCGCCGACTCGAACTGGGTGGACCGCTGTAACACGGCGGCCAGACAAATGTCTAGCCGGAGCACGTGGCGCCTCTTCCGCGCCCTAATTGACCCGACTCAAACACGCGCCGAGACACAAAAACATCTCCAACGAGCTATTCATAGCTTCGATGGAGATACCTCAAAATTAGCGTACAAACTACGCGACCAGTACCTTTGCACTCAACAGGACCCCCGAGGGCCCGCGTACTCGTATGCAGGTTCAGAGAACGCGGAGCTGGATCAGCCGTTCCAGCTGCATGACCTGAAGGCGGCCCTAGCTAAAATGAAACGAGGAACGGCACCGGGACGGGACAAGATAACCGTGAAATTGCTTGCCAATCTTCCCGACCCCACCTACGATACCCTCCTCGCTTTCATCAACTCGATCTGGCTTGGTGAGGCACCCCTCCCAATCGAATGGAAGACCGCTCTGGTAACTTTCATTCCAAAATCTGGCAAAGCCATAAACACAGACAACCTCCGCCCCATCTCACTCACGTCTTGTGCGGGAAAGCTGATGGAGACCATGGTGCGGGACAGGCTGTCTGGGTTTCTAGAAACCCAAAATGCATTCGCAGACACCATGTTTGGTTTCCGCCCGCCACCGGTCCGCGCAGGATGTTCTGCTTCAACTCGACCGAGAAATTCTCAACCCTGTCGAATACCCCCTCAACGATAAGGCTATACTCGCCCTAGACTTGAAGGGGGCTTTCGACAATTGTCACACACGAAATTATCCTGCAACATCTCTCCCAGACCAACTGTGGACATAACACATTCCTGTATGTCAAGCAATTTCTCTCGGATCGACAATCTTTCATCCGAATCCAAGACGAAGAACATGGCCCCTATCAACTGGGAACGAGAGGTACCCCACAGGGCGCGGTACTCTCGCCGTTACTTTTTAATCTGGCCATGATGAAGCTTCCGGCTCAGCTGGCGAAGGTCGAAGGCGTCCAGCACGCGCTGTACGCCGACGACATAACCATCTGGGCCAAACACGGATCGGTTGGAGACATTGAGGCCAACCTGCAGCAAGCGGCGGAGATCGTGGACGTCTACGCCCGCCGCTGCGGCCTTCAGTGCTCCCCATTCAAATCCGAATTTGTGCACATTCGCCCGTCGCCTAAGTGCACCACCAAAATGGAGCTATTCCTGGCCAGCGGCCCGATACCCGAACACGATGAGGTTCGAGTGCTTGGTCTCTTTATCCACAAACACAAACGAGTTGATACAACAACAGCCAAATTGCGTAAGGTGGGGGACCAGGTGGGCCGGATGGTCCGCCGGGTTTCCAACAAACGCGGGGGGTTACGGTGCAAGACGCCTTGCGGCTGGCGCATGCATTCGTGACCAGTCGAGTCCTCTACTCGACTCCTTACCTCCACCTGCGCAAGTATGACGAGAACGCCCTCGAGGTGATTCTCAGGAAGATGTACAAGCGTGCCCTTGATCTCCCGATAACCACGTCCAACCACCGCCTCATGGGCCTGGGGATGGTAAACACTTTCGCGGAGCTCCGGGAGGCACACTTGACAAATCAATATACAAGACTTTCAAAGACGCCGTCGGGACGCCGCCTATTAGCCCGACTTCACATCCAGCACCCAACACTGACGGAAGAGCGCGTACGCATCCCCGAAGTCTGGAGGTACGCCCTGCACGTGCGGCCTCTTCCGGCCAACATGACACGTGACGACCACAGTGGCAGGCGCCTTGCGCGGGCGGAGGCACTGGCCCGCCACTATGGGAACAAACACGGAATCTTCTACGTGGACGCCTCCGGCCCTCACCATGGGGGGTGGTACACGGCCGCAGTCGTCCATGAAAACGTCGCGGTGAATGGCCTAACATTCAGAGCTCAAGACATAACACATGCGGAGGAAGTTGCCATCGCGCTAGCTGCCGCAGACCAGGACTCGCGCGTCATCATTACCGACTCGAGAGGGGCCTGCAGAAATATTGAACAGGGGTACATTCCTCTCATTGCGTCTCGCATCCTTCAAAACAGTGACTACCTCGGGGCCCCCGCGTCTCGAAT
>NW_023606596.1:0-32500 GCF_013339745.2 Dermacentor silvarum
GAGTGAGCAAGGAAGCTCGAGCCTTTCCAAGGTGTTGTTCTTTGTGAGCGCCGTGTGCAAACAGGCAATATCAGTGCCGGGAAGAACTGCTAGTTCTTCGTCGTCACACACCATGGTGAAGTTGCGTATAACGTTGTTTTCTGTGAGCATCCTCGCCGCTAGCTGGGCGGTGTTCGCATCAAGCGCAATGCCGTTAAGACTGAGGTTCTGAATGGTATTGTTTACGATAAGGCCGGCCGCCATCCACCCGAAACACTTCCGCCTGTTTCGGTTGCCCGCTTCAACACTTAGTGCCATAAGTGACTTGGTAGTCATGAGGTATTCTGAGAAGTTTTCTTGGCCAGCGTGACATATGACGGAACCGTGTATCCCCAGCTGTCGGAGAGTTGCATTCTCTTTTAGGGCCTCAACAAATACCCTAGCGCTCTTGTCAGTCATACACACTTTGGAAACATTTAGGGTTCTCAAAGAAGTGCTCAGCCGCAAAACCGTCAGAACTATCGGCGCAAAGTTTTGGCAGGTCATTATGTAGTTCACGCATTCGAACTCTTGCAGGTTTCTGAGGGAGCCAATGGCCGCGTGGAGGTCCATGTTCGCGAACCCGAAAATTCGGACCTTCACAGTCTTAATATACGGGTTGCGGTACAGGCCATCGCACAGAAGCGCCCCATACGAATGCCAAACGAAAGGATCAATGAAAAGATGTTGTATGCAAGCGTGGCTCTTGAGCAGCCAGCGTATAAGCTGAGCAGCTTGACGCAATTCTATGTCTGGAAAGACTGGCAAGTCCATCCCCTCTTCTTCCAAGCCCATAAGGTACAGCTGGCCATAGCTTCCTGTCATTTCCCGAAGTTCCAGTTTGACAGTAAATAGCAGTCGGTTAATCGTGGATAAATAATCGACAATCTCGCAGGAGCTTCCTTGGGTCATTGTGCAGAATGGTAAGGAGCAATTGGTGGTTGCTTCAGATACACTAACAGCCGAGGGGCTCATGTTGGCCAAGAGGAGGTCAGATGTAGCTGCGTGTTCCATTTCTGAATCCGGCTGTAGGCCTCTTTCACTGGATTCAGCCCTTCCCTTCTCACCTGCATAGCGTGTAAAACAAATTAAAAATTAAATTATGGGGTTTCACTTGCCAAACATAGGAAAGCGGAGGATGTAGATGTGTGAGGTAGGGTAAAGTGTATGAACCATAGGTTGGTGAGATCTAGGATTTATCTCAATTTGAAGGGAGAAGGAGTAAAATTAGTCAAGAAGAAACAGGCCAACCCAGACGCAGTAAGGGTTAAAGAAGACGAATTCAGGGTGGTGCTCGCAAACAAATATGCAGCTTTAGAACCGAAAGATGAAGAGAACACAGAGGTAATGAATGAAACCGTAACTAGGCTGATCTCACAAGTAGCAATTGAAGTCAGATGTAAGGCACCAAGGCAACCAGTAGGTAAGCTCTGCCAAGAAACAAATGACCTATTAAAGATACTGGAAAACATGAAAGTGTCAAACTCGAGAGATCAGATAGAATTCGCTGCACTGTCAAAAGTGATCACCAAGAAGAAAGCAGGGGACATTCAAAATTATAACGTGGGAAAGATTGAGGAAGCCGTAAAATAGGGTCCCAGCATGAAATCAGTGAGAAGAAAAGTTGGCATAGGACAAGGCAAGATATATGCACTGAAAGATAAGCCGTGTAAAATCATCAGCAATTTCGATGACATAGTAAAAGCAGCAGAAGACTTTTATACCGACCTGTACATCCAAGAGCAGCCAAGCTACTTTCATTCGAAGTAGGGATGAACAGGATACAGAGGCGCCTTCTATAATTAGCGTCGAAGTTATTAAGGGCCTTGCAAGGCATAACCAGGGGAAAAGCTGCTGGAGAAGAGGGACATTCTACGATGGATCATATCAATGTCATCTATCAGGTAATCGAGAAGTACAATCTGCGCAGTACAGTCAACCTCTTTATATGGCTTTCATAGATTATGAAAAGACATTCATTGAGTAGAGTAGAGAGTTGAGATGGAGGAGATGTCATGCTTGAAAAGCTTGCGGCTCTTTACGCGCAATGCCTCGCGACATCAATTGTACCAGAAAGCTGGAAGAATGCCAATATTCTACTAAGCCATAATATGGGAGGTTTGAAGAATTATAGACCAATGAGCTTGCTTTCAGTATTGTATAAAATATTCACAAAGATCATTTCCAATGGAATCAGGGCAACACCTGACTTTAGTCAACCAAGAGAACAGGCTGGCTTCAGGAAGAGATATTCTACAATGGATCATATCCACGGTATCAATCAGGTAATCGATCAATCTGCTGAGTAAATCTACCTCTCTATATGGCTTTAATAGATTATGGAAAGTTATTTCATTCATTAGAGATACCAGCAGTCATAAAGGCATTGCGTAATAAAATAGGGCAGAAGACAAACGTGAATACCCTAAATATCTACAAAACCTCCACAGGTACCTTCGTTCTGCACAAGAAAAGTAGAAACTTACCTATCAGGAAAGGGGTTAGGCAAGGAGACACAATCTCGCCAATGCTATTCACTGCATGCTTAGAAGAAGTATTCAAGCTCTTAGCCTGGGAAGGCTTAGGAGTGAGGATCAACGGCGAATATCTCAGCAACCACCCGTTTGCGATGACATTGTCCTATTCAGCAACAAGGGGGGCGAATTACAAGAAACGATTCAGGATCTTAACGCAGAAAATGTTAGAGTGGGCTTGGAGATTATTACGCAAAAGACAAAGATAAAGTTCAATAGCCTGGCAAAGGACCGAGAATTCAGGATCGCCAGTCAGCCTCTAGAGCCTGTAAAGGAGTACGTTTATCTAGGTCAATTATTCACAGGGGACCCAGATCACCAGAAAGAAATTTACAGAAGAATAAAACTGGGTTGGAGTGCATACGGCAGGCATCGCCAAATCCTGACTGGGAGCTTACCAATGTCGTTGAAAAAAAAACTGTACAATCAGCGCATTCCTGCCGTTACTAACATATGGGGCAGAAACTTGGAGGTCGAGAACAAGGACCGTAGAAAGAGCGATGGAACGAAATATGTTGGGCGTAACGTTAATAGACAGGAAGAGAGCGGTGAGGATCAGAGAGCAAACGGGGATCGCCGATATTCTAATTGACATTAGGATAAAGAAATGTCGCTGTTTCGCACGAAAGGCGAAGCATCAATTGCGATGCTAATTAGTAGAGAGCTATTCGGAGTAGGGATAGTAGTTTTATCGGCTGCATAAACTTGGACACATTCGCTTACTAACTGAATTAACAAGCGTGGTGTCAGCGCGCACAAGCAAACATGAATAGATCAACTGAATGACCGCAAACAACGACTGCCAAAACGCTGGCAGCAAGCGCAATCGCTGCAGCGAGCGAAGGTTCGTGCGGTCTGTCGCTTCAACGGAAACTGAGCGGCGAATGCACAGCGCATGCAAAGGTCAGAGCCGTGTGGAGATCGCTTTTAAGAGACGGTGCGGGCGACCGCCACAGACGCGCAAAGTGCAAGCGCAGTTGTTGGCAGAGTAGAAGCTGCCTCCCTTCCCTCCCGCGCTGCCTTCTCGCTTTCCTCCTTTCGCGTGCGAGATTGAGTGGCCAGTTCCCCTTGCGCGCGGTCGCAAGATACGCATTTGGTGCCGCAGCACAGCGTCGCCCCGCCTCCCTCCCTGCCATACCCCCACGGCCTTTCGGGCGATAGTCGCGTTTGCTTTCCGCCGTGGGTTCGCTCTCCGTGATAGCGCGCGTCCCCCGCACGCTTTCACTCGCATATACGGCGCGCGGCGACGATTTTATCGCCCTTGGACATTATATGGAACCTCACGGCGACGGCGACGGCAGAAATCCGGTTGAAGTGTCCGTATAATTGCTATCGCAATAAAATGGACCTGGACCGGCCATGTAATGTGCAAGATGGATGATAAGCGGTGGAGTATTTGAGTACCAAGAGAAGGGAAACGCAGTCGAGGACGGCAGAAAGCTAGTTGGGGTGATGAAATTAGGAAACATGCAGGCACAAGTAGGAATCAGCGAGCGAAAGAAAGGTGTAATTGGAGATCGCAGGGAGAGGTATTCGTCCTGCAGTGGACATAAATATAGGTTGACGATGATGATGATGACATGCCAAACGTACGACATGATTACGAAGCGCGCCGTACGTTGGAGACTCCGGATATATATATATATATATATATATATATATATATATATATATATACTTTTTTACACGGCACTAAAGTTCTCCTATCACTGAAGTTGCTCATACCTTGCCTTCCATTCTTTATAAGGTTATTCCGTGGGATCTTGCAAATGACGGCCCACAAACAAATGTCATCGAACAAAAGTCGCAAGCGCATGCCTTTTATGTTAAATCTTCTCAGACTGAAATTTTAAAAGTGTACAACAATACCAGAAGATAGGCGCATGCAAGAGGCGTGTTTCTACCAGAAAGTTCGCCTTCGTGCATAGCGTTCGCCGCCAGTGTTTCCCGGTAAACATTACGGTTACATTAGCTGCAGCTGCCGGGAAACGTGAGAAGCAGCCAGGTATCTTTGAATGCTATCGTGTTCATCTCTTAAAAGCGAAGGCTAAGCGTCCTCCAAGTTTTGCAGTACCTGCATAAAGAGACATTTCCGTGTGTATTCTTTTGTTGTTTTGCCTGAAATTACGTGAAATTGTGCTCTATTTATGCTCACAGTGAATTAAAGAAAAGTTTTATGCCATAAAAATTAACAAAGTTATGCTTTCCTTTCCCATTTGTTCATCTGCGGCCCGTCACGGTGCTTCACGCTGGGCTCGTGCGAACGTGTAGCATAGTGCTTGACCACGAAGCGCGCAGAGTAATGCATTTTACGGGGAAGCTGCATACCTCTCGTTCGTCGGAAAGGGGACAGCAACATGGCCGCCGACCGGAGCGGTCGCACGTCACCTCGGCTCCACAACATTTGCCTGTTCTGACCGGTCTACCTCGCTGTCGGGCCAGGCACTGTGCCGGAGATTCGAGCCCTCATCGGCGGGACCCTCAGGACCCCACTCTCAACCGGTAGACCGCTTGAGAAGGACGAAGCGGCTGCCGACCCGCTAAGCCTCGCAAACAGGCCTTGCTCGCACTCGGCGAGCGATGACCTGCTAGGCCTCGTGACATGGCCTCCTTAACCCCATGGATACACCACCTACGACATCGGGTCAGCAAGCTGGACAATCTCCGGCCATGCAGCCCCTCCCATCGCTTATCCGCAACCTCAATGACATCGCCCTGCAAGATCTCACGGCGTTCTTGAACACCCACTGGCAGAACGGCACCATCCCGCCGGAGTGGAAGCATGCCGAGGTGATCTTTATCCCGAAACCAGGCACGAAGTTGCAAATCGAGAACCTGCGTTAGATCTCCCTTACTTCATGTATGGGCAAGCTTTTCGAACGCGTCATCACCTTTTCGCCTTCAGACCTACCTTGAAAATGGCAACCTGCTCCAACACACGATGTTCGAGTTCCGTGCGCATCTGTCCACTCAAGACATCCTCCTCCAACTAAAAGAGGAAGTCATTCAACCCGTACCCTGCTATGGTGAAAACATTATCATGGCGCTTGATATCAAGGGAGCATTTGACAACGTTAGCCCCCCAGCCATCCTCGCAGGCCTTGAAGCCCTGAACTGTGATCACCTTGTCTTCAACTACGTCAAAGCATTCCTCACCGATCGCTCTGCCACTGTGGGGATGGCGACGATCCGATCAGACACCCTCGTACTGCCTAATAAGTGTACGCCGCAGGGTTCGGTCATCTCCCCCCTCCTTTTCAACGTGGCCATGGTGTGCCTAGCACATCAAATCCAACACATCGAGGGCGTTCGCCATGCCATCTATGCGGACGATACCACGGTATGGGCTACCCAGGGCTACCTCGGCGAAAAAGAATACAACCTCCAGCAAGCCGCCACTTGTGTCGAGCAATATGTCCATGCCCGCGGGATGGCCCGCTCCACCGAAAAATCCTAGCTGCTCCGAGTTCGCTACTCCTCAACCCAGTTGCGCCAGACTGCCCAGTAAACCCCATCCGGGTCCTCCTCGCTGGAAAAGTCGTCCCTGAACGCTCGATCATTAGTGTGCTAGGTGTGTGGCTGCAATCCAACCGTCGCGCCACACATACCCTGACACTCTTGCGGAACACAGCACTACAAGTGGCCCGCATGATTGCCCGTGTCACCATCCGCCGCCGTGGCATGCGGGAAGAAGATACTCTTAAGCTCGTTCGAAGTCTGATCGTGAGTCGAATCATCTATGCCCTCCCCTACCATCACCTAAATCAGCAAGAACGCCACCAAACTGCCGCCATGATGCGTCGGGCCTATCATCATGATGATGATGAGTATGATAGGCCCGATGCATCATGGCGGAGCTATGGGAAGCACAAATAGCCACTCAGCTCCAGCGCTTAATGCTCAGACTTACAGGCCACGTCCTTCTGCAGCTCCTCGGACACACTGGTACCATCCGTGAGGCAGCCCGACTACAGCCAGTCCCAGATAATTTCCGATCAAAACTCACCGTTGCGCCTGTCCCCCAGAACATGGACCCCCTACTGCACCAGGGCCGACGGGAAGCACGAGGTGAGGCCTTAGCCCTCACGTACGGTGAGAACAACACCACATGCTTCAAAGACGCAGCACTGTATCACACCACCCCCACTCAAGCAGTGGCGGTGTTCCTAGGCGACCACCACAGGGCGACCACCATTTCAGTGCCTCTCTCCACTGCGAGAATATCACAGACGCTGAAGAAGTTGCCATCGCACTTGCCATTGCTCAAGTCAACAAGCTAGGACGGTCGTTTCACGCTCTCACGGACTGCCAGGCCGCCTGCCACAACTACCTTAAAGGACGCGTTTGTCAACTTGCGCTCAATATATTCCTAAGGGCAGATGACGCTGGCGAACAGCTGCACATTCGAACACCTCTGATCAGCCATAAGATCTTATGGACACCTCGCCACGCGAGGCTGGAGGCAAACGAGGTGGCGGACTGGGTCGCTCAACGGTATAGAAGCCGAGAACCCGATCACCCTGCCCCTGAGGCACCCGTTCCAGTGCCGTGTGACTATTCGTCCATTCCAAATTATTATAATGGTACCAGAAGAAAGTACTCTCCCCCCATCGCTCACTCACCAAAGAGGAGGCTTGCAGCTGGAGACCTATCCAGGCAGGTACCTACGCCAACCTCCACCTCCTCAGTAAAGTCCACCCCACGGCATACCCTTACCCTTCACGCTGCTCGTGGTGTTCCGAGAAAGCCACTCTATTCCACATTACAGGGGCGTGTCGTGCAATTACTACCTTACCCCCCCCCCCCCCCCCCCCCCATCCAACACCCGAGCACGGAGCGGTGGGAGTCGCTGCTGGCCAGCGAGGCCTTGACGATCAGCTTAGCCTGAGTGACAGGGTACGCAGGGCGGCGACGGCGAGCGGAGCACTGGACTGAGCCCCCCTCCCCCTGACGCAAGACCAAGAGCTTCCGATCTTCGAAGACTCACCGCGAGTCTTACCATCGCTCAATAAATGTTTTCATCTATCGTCGGAAAATTTCATGGCGTAAACACAAAACACCATACCCCATACCAGCTGTGCGATAGCTTCGTCGAAAGGGGGAAGAGAGAGCTGAGAGAGAGAGTGAAAGTAGAGTATAAGATAGAGCGAGAGATTGTGGCTGTGAAGAGGAAGAGTCGCTATTTTCTGCAGGCCTGGCGCAGCTTATACATATATATATATATATATATATATATATATATATATATAGCGTATGCGAGGTGGAGAGGAGGAGTGAGGCATGTGGTAGTGGGACGCGTAAAGCTGCTGCCGACGCCGATTGTGTTTCCCTGCATTCGCGCCGAACGCGCCTGGTGTCCGTGACTGCAGCCGATGCCTCAGGCGGCGGCTCGACAGGTTTAGACCAGAGAACTGGGCACTAGTTGCTTCCGAAATACTGAAGTGAGAGCTAGGGAAGCTGAAACCAAGCGTCGCAGAAGAGAACATCACGAGTTTATACTGAAGGAAGCCGAGAGTTCACGTAGGCGAAGAAATGAAGATCCGGAGGCGTGCGAACGTGGCCGGTTGAATTCATCGCGACACAGAACATTGCCTAGAAATCCTGAGCGCCAGGCAACTAAGTGTGCGGCTTGCCATTACTTTAGTAGGCTTTCCCCAGCTCCGCTGGTCTCTGGTCTTTGCGGTAGCAGAGCCACGCATAACTTCTACAGCGAAGCTGCATACCTCTCGTTGGTCGGAAAATTGCGTGGCGTAAACACAAAACGCCTAGTTAACCAATTGATGGCAAGCTGTATATCTTTCTTTGCAATATATATATATATATATATATATATATATATATATACTTTGGTGATGTCAGCACACTTTCATATATAAAAGGGAGACCCGTGTAGCCGCTCATTCAGTTCATTCTAAGGCTGCCATGAGTAGATGTCGGAAATTAAAGACACCAGACGCACTGCGGGAATACAATGCTCGACCATGTGTGGTATTTGATACAGCTTCGTTGGACATTCACGTTCGCAGGGCGGGATGACGGCAAATGTTTTTGCTTGTCGTTCTTCTTGCCTGGCTTCCACAGCGTGCCAAGCGTCCAGAGCGTTGCTCGATAATTGTGAAACGCAGTAGAGTAGCTGCCAGGCCACCGTTTGTGCTGCCTCGCTTTGCTGCGCCTCGCCAACGCATCGCCCCCAGGCACGGTTACTATCGCGATAGCAATTTTACGAACGCTGGGCCGCCGGCGTGAAGCAGAGCGGTCTTGCTGCTGCGCTTCAGTGCGTACTAAGTGAGCGGAATAAACAGTAAACGTCGAGCTAACGGCATCTGACGTTTCACGGTGTGCTGAGTAACGTTGACAGACAGTTTCACGTCGGCCTCGTCTCGTGCACCATCGCGGTGCTATGCCACTGGCAGCGTTCCTCATCATGCAAGCATTGTTAGATGCCTGGTAGAGGCTGTTCCAAATACCACGCAGCAGTTGCGTTCCGTGCTGCGTCGCGCCAACTGGTAACACCCGCGTTCAGTCAGAACACCGTCTGAATAGTTTGAGAGCAACGCTCACTGTCGTAATCGCCGTCGATGCTATGGCCGAAACTGCCAAATGTTTACAGAACTCCGTTGAAGCGGCCTCCGCGCAGCGATAAACCTTGCTGTCACTTTCAGCGCTTCAGCCTTCATGTGGAACTTGCCGCCGCTTATTTTTTTCTCGACTCGAAAGCGCTGTACCGATACCCGGAGACTCTTGGTTATCGCGTAGGACGCGAATTATGCTTCTCTACGCTATTAGAAAACAGGAGAAAAGATTGAGCTAATTTAGGAAGAGTTATTGGCGACGACCGTAGCAGCCCAAAAACAAACACGCACCCGATTGCCTTGCCAAAAAGAGCAAGCTTGGAATACCAGCGATGATTATTTCCTAAGCATGCCTACGATCCAACGCAACGCACGAGCGCGTCTCGATATCCACTCTATAAGAGCCCAAATACTGCTCACAGTTTCCGCTGTGTCCCACGGTGCCAGGACCTTGCAGTCGTCTTGTGACGTGTGTTCTTCAGCACTGAATTCTACTCCGGTTGCCGCTGGCGTCCGGACATGCGATCTCGCTCGGTAGGGGAGAACGGCCAGCTACCGCCGGGTGCGGACGTGAGATTCGGAGCTCTAGCGTCTACAGGAGACGCTACAGCGTCTCACGCACGTTTCTTCGCTCTATTCCGACCTCGACAACGAACGCTTCCCGCAGCCTTGCTCGGCGACGTCAAGATCACCACCGATAAAGCAGGGACGCTCGCAACGTCTCTGAGCCACCGCGACGCGCAATGGGCCATTTGACGCTTTCGCATAACAACATTTAAATAAAGCACTTCCAATCTCATCCTACAGTATCCGCTTTCTCCCGTTAGAAAAAAAAATAACTATCGATTATGTACGACCGCCGAGTCGGCCTGCTTGAGGCGCGTGGTTTTTTGGCGCCGATATGTCTGCGCGCGTAATAAAGAAAAAATCTGGTTGAGGGCGGCGCTTCCTCACAGCAGCAGGAGAGGCGGCGTTGTCGCTTGTGGATGGGCGGCGTTCGCGGTTGGTTACACAATGATCTATATTAGATAGCGCTGTATCGAGGTGGCTGTTAGGGTGGCTGGATGTCATCCTCGCCCGCCGCTGCGTACAGGGTGTAGACATTCTGTGACAGAGCTCTCGCTGCCAAAACCGCCATTGCTATGCCGAGCTCGCGTGTCGAAACGGGAACGCTTGCAGCGTTCCGCGGGCATGAAAATGGCGGTGGTTGTCTGCACAAAAGCTTTTCTTTCGGGGATTTAGTCTCCACTATGGCTAGCCAGCATATATTCACCCTGTACTTAGCGGCGATAGGGAGCCTACATGCCAGTGGCGAGCAAGGAGGACATTGAGGCACTCTAGTGGCTGTTTTAAAGTAATGATTGTGGTTTACATACGTATGCGTGTTTGTTTGGAGGCACGCTGTTGCGCGCCCTGAATTTTTAGGGGCGAAGCTCCTTAGGGTGTGGGTCTGTTCCTCCTCTGTAGTATGTAGTAGTAGTAGTAGTAGTCATCGTCGTAGTAGGTAGCCACGTATACATTTATGAAAAAAAAAGAACACCGCATATCCACGGGGTGAATGATGATGAGTGGGCGAAGCTCCGGAGGGAATCATCGGTAAACCGTGAATCTTCCGTGTAATTCGCCCACTCTCGCCGCACTAAATCGAACGATTGACTTCCACCAATGACACGCGCCATATGTGACGTCATTCCTGTTTTATAACAGCGCCTTTCATTATAATTGCACCAGCTCCCGCTTAAGGGGACGCTAGCACAAACGCGTTAGAAACGTGCAGTACTCTAAGCGGGAGAGGCCACAGCGTCTTACGCAGCCGTTTACACATGCCAGAACGTGCACCGCGTATGCCGGCGCCATCAGCGTTTATGAATACGGGGGTAAGGCGGAGAGGCCACAGCGACTTACACGGGCCGTAACGCGCTAGCACAAACGCGTTAGAAACGCCCAGTCTTTCGTTAATGTTGGGTATTTATTGCCATCGTGGTGCGTGTGTCCATGTGCGCTTTGTGGTGTAGTGGTTAGCGCCGCGCGTTCAGAAGCGAGGGGTCCCTGGTTCGATTCCGCTACGGACGCAACTGTCGGAATTTTTTTTGTCATAAAAGTAGACGTGGCTACCTACTACGACGACTACTACTACGACGACGACTACTACTACATACTGCAGAGGAGGGACAGACCCACACCCTAAGGAGCTTCGCCCCTAAAAAAATTCCGAAAGTTGTGTCCGTAGCGCGGAATCGAACCAGGGACCCCTCGCTTCGGAACGCGCGGCGCTAACCACTACGCCACGAAGCGCACATGGATACACGCACCACGATGACAATAAATACCCAACATTAACGAAAGACTGCGCGTTTCTAACGCGTTTGTGCTAGCGCGTTACGGCCCGTGTAAGAAGCTGGTGTAAGACGCTGTGGCCTCTCCGCCTTACCCCCGTATTCATAAACGCTCCTCGACTTGAACTTGACTGGTGGTGGTTAAAACATTTATTAATTCTTGAGCCTTATGTTTAGAGCCTATTGATGGGTTGGCTCGATATCGCGTAGGGTGGCCGGGAGCTTATGGCTCTCAGCGACTCTTAGAGCCCAGCCCACCAGCTGCTTTTGCGCGGCCGGGTCCGAGCTGGACACCGCGACCTCCCATTGCTCTATGTCGGTGAGTTGCCATTCGGAAGGTGGCTGGAGCTCAGAGCAAATGTAGTGGATATGGTGAAAGTCTGCTCTGGGTGCACCGCAGGGGGTGCATTCAGGGGAGAAAATGTCGGGGTGGATAAGGGCAAGGTGAGCTGTGGATAGAAAGGTACGGGATTAGAGCTGGCGCCAGGCCACCTGCTCGAGTTTAGAGAGGGATTTGTGTGTGTGTGTGTGGGGGGGGGGGGGTATACTGCAGCCGTTGCTCCCTATAGTGGAGAGAAATTTCGTTGTAGGTAACCATGCGTTCGCGTGCACTGCCTGGGTCTGTAGCTGGCCCTGCTCGGTTGACGTGCGCTCGAGCTATGTTGTGGGCTGCTTCATTCCCAGGGTTGCCCGCATGAGCAGGTACCCATAGGAGTTGAATTAATCTGGTCGGGGGTTGAATAGAATTGAGAATTTTGAAAGCAGGTGTGTGAATACGGCCTCTTGCAAAATTCCGGATTGCTGTTTTTGAATCACTAAATATTAGTGTGGCAGTGGTTGAGGAGATTGCCAAGGCGATTGCGGCTTCCTCCGCCTCTAGGGAGGATGGAGCTTTGGTCGAACCAGAAACTATTGGGTGGAGTGTGTTGGAAACCACGCTCAGGGCATAGGCTTGGTGAGTGGCATATTCTGCGGTGTCCACATAGACTGCACTGTTATTCGCGTGATAGTGTTTGTGTAGCGCCGTGGCTCTGGCTTCTCGCCGAGCTGGGTGGTGGACTGGGTGGACGTTCTTGGGGAGTGGATGAATTGTTAAGTGGGACTCAATTGCTTCCGGGGTTGAGTGCGTGGGTCTGAGGGAGCGTGTAGGGTTGAGGCCTAGGGCGGAGAGAATGTGCCGCCCCGTAGTGGTGGATGATAGGCGTTCAAGTTGTGCTGTACGACGGGCTTCGATAAGCTCATCTAGGGTATTGTGAACCCCCATAAGGAGGAGACGGGCATTCGACGTATACCTGGGGAGATTGAGGGCCGTTTTATAGGCTTGCCTGATAAGTGAATTTATTTTTTCTTCCTCCGCCTTGGAAAGAAACAGGTATGGTAGGGAGTATACCACTCTACTGATTACGAAGGCTTGTATAAGGCGTCGGAGGTCGTGTTCCCGTATCCCTCGGTGGCGGTTCGAAATTCGTCGGATCAGTCTCATGGTCTGGTGGACTGTGGTGGTGAGCTTAGTAATGGTGGCAGTATTCTTGCCATTGTTCTGAATAATGATGCCCAGTATACGCACTTTATCAACCTCGGGAACTTGTTGATCGTCGATGTTTATTCGAATATTGGGCGGAGGACCCGTGCCTGTGCGACACCTTGGAGGGTGTAAGAGCAGTAGTTCTGATTTAGTCGGTGAGCAGGCGAGGCCCACCGCCGCGGCGTGCCCCGGGACGATGTCCGCCCCCGCCTGGAGGGTTTCCTCCATTTCGCCCACATTACCAGTGGATGTCCAAAGTGTAATGTCATCGGCATAAAATGAATGGGAGAGGTGGGGGATAATTGTGAGGGCTTTTGCCATGGGTATGAGTGTAATGTTGAAAAGCAATGGAGAGGACTGAGCCCTGAGGTGTACCTCTGCTGCCTAGTTGGAAGGTTGGTGAGGTGAGTGAACCAAATGTAATTTCTGCCGTTCGGTTGCGGAGGAAGGCCGCTACGTAGAAGTGCGTGCGTTCCCCTACGTTAAGATTTGAGAGAGCGTTCATAATGGCCCAATGGTGAACGTTGTCGAAAGCCTTGGTGAGATCTAGAGCCAATATGGCCCTGGTGCGCTTAGCGTTTCTGGGGTGTAGTACCTCTTCCGAAAGCTGTAACATTACGTCTTGGGTGCACAGCTGGTTGCGGAATCCAATCATAGTGTGGGGGAATAGGTCTTGTTCGTGCATGTGTTCCTGCAAGCGGCCCAGGACTACATGTTCTAAAAGTTTCCCTAAGCAGGAGGTTAGAGAGATTGGTCGGATATTTTTGAGATCCAAAGGTTTCCCTGGTTTAGGGATGAATGTGATTTTAGCATGCGTCCATTGCACTGGGAGCACTCTATTTTGCCAGCACTCGTTGAAGAGGTCTGTGATGGCCTGTATGGAGTGCTCATTCCAGGTTCCGGAGCATCTTGTTAGTGATTTTGTCTGCTCCTTGAGCTGATGTTGTTCTGAGCTTGTGCATGGCTGCCCGTATTTCCCATGGCGAGATGTGTACGTCCAATTTGGGGTTCGGGTTGCCGCGGTATTCAGGGAGTGGTGTGCGAGAAGTGGTAGTGAGGTATTGTTCTTTGAGGGCTTCGACAAGGGCCTCATCTTGTAGGGGGAGTTTCTGCAGAATTCGGCTGACATTTTTCCGCTGGTTGGTCTTGGTGTGACCTGGGTCCAGTAGACAGCGGAGAAATGTCCATGTGTCCTTTAGGCCGAGATTGTCGTTCATGCGGTCGCATAGCTGGCCCCAGTGCTGGCGGGCCAGCTGCCCCGCATGGGCTTTAATCTCTTTAGCCAATGTTGCGATGCGTAGTCTGAGTGTTCTATTATGTTTGTTGGCTAACCATCGTTTTTGAAGGCTGGCGTGGGCCTCCCACATGTGAAGGAGGCGGCTGTCTGCGATGTTGGTGTCAGTGGTGTCTGGGATTCTGGAGGTAGCTAATGCCACGTCCTGGGAGAGGCTTTGAGTCCATGTGTCAAGGTCGTCAATGGTGTCGGGAGCTGAAGTTCGAATCTGGCGGAATTTATCCCAGTTTACAATTTCTATCGGGAGCCGAGTAGATCGAGCCAGTGTGCTGAGCTGAATTTCTGTATTTATGACGCAGTGGTCGCTCCCGAAGGAGTTGTATGTGCTGGTCCAGCGACTGTGTGCTATGTTCTTAGTGAAAGTGAGGTCTGGACTGGTGTTGGGCACTGTTGCCTATTCTAGTTGGGTGGTCTAGATCATTGATGAGGGATAGGCCCTCATACTGAATGAATGTCCAAAGCGCGGTGCCCTTTCTGCAGTTCTTCTTGTAGCCCCAACTCATGTGGTTGGCGTTGAAGTCACCGACCACTATAAGGGGGTGTCTGCTGCTGATGGAAAGGACCTTTCGAAGAGCTGTTAGGAGAGGGGCTGCGGGGCCTTTGGGCGGGCTGTATATATTGAGAACGAATAGGCTGCCGCCTTTGCGAGTACTCGGGAGAAGCTCGACAAGATGGCTGTCTATATCGTTCACTTCGAGGGGGTGGTCCGTAGCCGTTAGGTTACGATGGACCAGTATGGCAACCCGTGGCGGCGTCTTTCCTTCCGGTTCATGCGTGGTGTAGTTACAGAGTTTCGTCTTAATTTGTGTTTCTTGTAAGGCGATGATGGTGGGAGTGTTCGGATTTGCAAGGGTTTGTAGGTGGAGTTGTAAGTTGTTTCGTTTCGCACGGAAACTCCTACAATTCCACTGCCACACATGTATCTCGTTACGGTGTGCAGCCATGTTGGGCTGGGGAGGGGTGTTGGGCTGGTGCCAATCCTGTCATTTTTGGGGGTAGAAGCCCATTAACCTGGGTCTGCATTTGAGCCGTGGTGGCCTCTTGTGCACCCTGGCGCTGCTCGAGCGCTGTCAACTGGTTGACGATGTTGGTCACCCAGACTACGTTGTCCTTTTGCAGTGAGGCGAGACTAGCCTGCATGGTTTCTATGGCTGCAGTTAAGGCAGTCAGCGGCTCGGTGTCCATAGGGGTGGGATTGTCAGCGTCTGCTAGTGCCTTACGCTTCGTGGGGGGGGGGGGGGGGTGTGGCAGGTGACTCCGTGCGCGAGGAGTTGGTGGAAGGAGAGGGTAGGGGGGTCTGTTTAGGTGTGCTAGCGTTTTGGATGGGGCATGCAGAGGAGTCATGCTGTTGTGGGGGAAGTTTTTGTAGCGTTAGCTACACTGGCCTAGCCAAGCCCGTTTCGCCCGGCACATCAGGAGCCGTGCTGCGCATGCGCAAGGATCAGTGATGTCACACGGCTTGCGCACCGGAGCCACCGGAGCCGGCACCTCTCGCGCACTCCGCCACCGCCGCGCGCGACTCACCACCGCCGGTCTGCGCATTCCAGAGGAGTGACGTCGTAGCCGTGGTAGACGCACTGGCGCCGGCGCGCGCTCGCTGTGCAGTCGCCGTCTGACGCTGCGCTGGAGCCGCTGCGCTTCTGACTGGCGTTTGCCAGTGTGGTATAGCCATGGAGAAGGAGAGCGCAAATGCTGCTCAACAGCGCAGAAGAACGGAGAAGCTTGACTCATAGGATCCCGAAGTAGTTGCCTGGCAATTAGCGGTTGAGCGTAGGAGACAACCAGGAAAGCTAAGAATAATCAGCTGAACCTTTGCTAACGCTACGTATATCCTGGCATAGCCGACCTAAGCCACTGCAACTTTTTTTGAGAATGACTTGAAACTGTTGTTTGAGCTCCGCGATCTCGAGGCTTTGTTGATGGAGCTGTGTTCCCGAGCGAGCGAGGGTGATCGCGGCTTCCAGCTCACCTGTTGTCCGGTGGGCTGGGTCCTCTGACCAGGGAGGGGTGGAAAGGAGGAGGACCGCCTCCTGTTGCGGCCCTTTCTTGAAGTGGATCTGGAACCGGTCCTGGAGCCGGCGCGCTCCCTGGAACTTGATCGGAACGGGCTGCGGGATGACCACCGACTGGAGTTCGGAGGTGGTGTGCTGTCCTGCTGGGCGGCCGTCTTGCCAGTGGCCGGGAGGTTAGAGCGTGGGTTTCCAGCTCGTCCGAAGCGCACTTTGCATTCCTTTGAACTGGTGAAGTGGAGTCCTTTACACAGTATGCACTTGGACTCACAGGTGGGAGGATCCGTGGGCGGGTGGGGCTCCCCGCACCGATGGCAGCGGTTGGTGACTGGCTGCGGGCAGACGTCCGCCCGGTGGCCGGGTTTCCAGCAGTTGTAGCACGCCTCCACCTTTGCTTTGAAGGGGTGGCAGGTGTACACAGCCCCGTAAAAGTTCAACTGTTTGGGAATGGTCTTGGTCTGGACGAAGGTAACCAGGATAGACTTGGTTCGACCGAGTGGGCGAGCGTCAGCAATGGTGAAAGACTTGCTTTGGTTGAGAGCCGAGAGGTCTTCAAAGATTTCTTCTTGCGACTGATCGTATATCGCATTGTAGATGATGCCTCGGATGGCGTCGTCCGGCGCGGTGATGTAAGCACGGACCGGGAATTCCTTGTCGTGGATTTTGAGGACTTGCGTGTGCACGTAGCGTTGTGCCCGATCCTCCGCTGGCGTGCTGATTGTGAAGAAATTGTTATACGGGTTGATCCTGAGGCGATCGTGCAGCCGCGCCTCGTTGTAGTTGACATGAACTATGTTACAGACGAGTGGTAGTAGCATTTCGCCGTTGCACTGTCGGAGATCGAGGCTACCGCCCGGACGAAAAATGATCTTGAGGTCCGTGGCGGGCAGTTGAGGTAGAGGAGCATGCCGTCGAAGCTTAGGAGAAGATGGCTTGCCTTGTTTGTGCTGAGCCGGCGTGGCCAGGTCGGCTGGTTGTTGAGTGAGCGTGTCGGAGCTGGTCGCCGTCAGCGCCGAGCGGAGAGTTGGGCAGGCCATTTTCCGGGCAATAATGGCTCTATTCCATCGGGGATCGTTTGCGAAGTCTTCCGGTGAAATATCTTCGCCTTCGATACAGTATACCATCCTGCTAGACGGTTCCTTGGAGGCTGGAGAGGTATTGAAAACGCCGGCGGCCGCCTCGGCGTTGCTCCGGAACGCTAGCTCTGCTGTAGCCCTAGCGTGGCCGCGCCCGGCTCGGGAACAGAAGTCTCTTCGGGGGCGTGAAAACCCACAGGAAGTTGCCGAAAATGGTGCGAACAGGTGTCGAACACCTTCACTGACCGTTTTGGAGTGGAATCAGGCCATGCCGGGTCAAAAATCCGCCTTCGCAGTTCAAAAAACACGGAGCCGAGGTGAGATGCGTCCGCTCGCTCCGCTCATCCTGAACTTGACTTGCCACCGCCTTGGGCAGCGCGTTCGAAACGCGTTGAAGGCGGTGGCAAGTCAAGTGCAAGTCGAGGAGCGTTTATGAATACGGGGGTTATACTCTCTCAGCAGTCATGTGATGGCGTCGGAAAACGCGGTGCACGTTACGGCATGTGTAAGACGCTGTGGCCTCTCCCCCTTACTTGAGCCTTACTAGAGAAAACGCTAGCACAAACGCGTTTCTAACGCGTTTGTGCTAGCGTCCCCTTAAGCGGGAGATGGTGCAATTATAATGAAGGGCGCTGTTATAAAATAGGAATGACGTCACATATGGCGCGTGCCATTGGTGGAAGGTAATCGTTCGATTTAGTGCGGCGAGACTGGGCGAATTACACGGAAGAATCACGGTTTACCTATGATTCCCTCCGGAGCTTCGTCCACTCATCATCATTCATCCCGTGGATATGCGGTGTTTTTTTTTTCCTGTACATTTGTCATGGAGGAAGGAAACAAAACAGGAGAGGCCCTGACGTCACTTTTTTGAAGCCGGAAGTGCAGCCATGTTGATGTGCCACCTCTCTCTGCGCCTCCAATCAGGGGTTCTGCAGCTCACCGGAGCAGATGGGCGCGAACTTTGAACTTGCATCGTTACGAGCCGCCGGAAGTGTGTGTGTGCTGCCGACGCGCGTCAAAACAAAGCCTACAAAACTTCTGTAGCAGTTTTAGTGAAGGAGACGCGCTCCTGTGTTTTTTCGTGGCACGTTGAAGAAGACGGCGAAGACCCACGCCGTGATTGCTTGAGTGTATCTGTTGCTGATTGACACTCACACTCACAGACCCAAAACCCAACTTTCCAGATTGCACACAACACTCCAAAGTCAGCTTTTCTCGCGAACAAAAGGTGCTGCGGGAAATAGACCGGCGGAAAAATCTTATCTCAATTTTCAGAGACCGAGAGCAGCAGCGAATGCTTCAGGAGCGCGGTTGCCATAGCAACGCTGACATTTGGTGTACCCGTCCCAGTGATCCTTTGCGAAAAACAGCACGTGACTTCCACCACACCTTCTCCAATACGTTCGTGCTGGCCAGGGCCTCTCCTGGGGTTTCCTTCCTCCATGACATTTGTAATAACATCGGTTACTTTGCGGTTTCTGGCCTCGTGCGCTACCGATGGCGGCGCTGCGAACTGCGCTTTCGTGACGTCATGAGGAGGACGCGCCTTTCTCGTCTGCTCCGTTCCAGCTGGAATAGCTTCATTTTGATGCGTTCACTCGCGCGCTCACTGCGTGTTAGCGTGGCACGGCGCTCTCCAATTACTATCTGTATTTTGTCCAAGTGTTAGTTTTATTATTGCCCACATTATGAGGCCAACGAACCGGACATATTAAAAGTATCTTCCATATAAACGCCCGATGTGATCAGGCAGTGGCTCTGGAGATTTGCTGCTTAGCTCCAGGTCACTGATTCGACCACTTCCGCGGCGCCCGCATTTCGAAGGGGACAAACTTTAATAACGCTCGTGTGTACTATGATTTACTACGTGCCCGATAGTCACATGGTGGCTTTGGCACGTAAAATCTGTTAAATAATTTTGTATATTTTTTGTTATAATATGGCCTCTCTTCTCGCGGACAGAGTCGCCATCTCGTGAATAAGTCATAAAACATCGCGCCGAAATAACCTTTCGAAGTACAGTCCAATAACAGTGCTCATGCGCAAAATTTTGCGTTGACAAAGCGATATTGTAGTTGAATGCGACTTTTGCAGTACGCTCGTTCTTCCAGTCACTTGGGTTTGCAAATACAACACTTTTCCTGACAACAAAAGTATCGTTAATTTACTGAGAAGCGGTTTACCTTGAACATTAGTGGGGAACCACGCGCTATCGTTTCCAGTTTTCAAGCATGCTCTGCACAAATTTCTCGCAAATAAACCTCACTACCACTTTCTATATAATGAAGAAAAAAGAAACATGTTTGTTTAGGTTAGGTTAGCATAGTACCATTTCTGTTCAACGCACTTTCAGAATTGCGGAAACCACCCAAAAAATGTTGCATTATCGGGGTAGTACTAAAAATAATATGTTATCAAGCGCAGAAAAGCCTGTGAACATTATACGTCGAACGAACCTGCAGACTAGCATTTCAAAAAATGGAGCAGTGACCCTCGGCCGCCAGCTTCACGTTGCCTTCACGTAGCGAGAGTAGCGAGAGCGTGTGTAGGGCGGCAGCCGAATGAATTCACTGACGTCAAGCGACAGAGCGCGTCGCTCATAGATATCGGGGTTAATACGAGAAACCGCACGACTGTGGTCTGATGGTCAGATGCCGCACCAATTCGCCGATCATGGTGACAACGGTCACCCTCGGAATCTATCTATCTATCTATCTATCTATCTATCTATCTATCTATCTATCTATCTATCTATCTATCTATCTATCTATCTATCTATCTATCTATCTATCTATCTACTATCTATCTATCTATCTATCTATCTATCTATCTATCTATCTATCTATCTATCTATCTATCTATCTATCTATCTATCTATCTATCTATCTATCTATCTATCTATCTATCTATCTATCTATCTAGCCACCTAGGTTGTGGTGCTCTCATGGTCGTTTCGTTTACTTGGTATGTTCCAAAATTGGCATAGTATGGTCAAGAGTGTGTGACGAACATAAATGATAGGTCATGACAATGCCATGACATGTGTGTCATGTAGGTTACGAAACAGCCGCCGTCTGTTCTCGTTTAAATATAGGTCTCGTTTTAAATATAGGTAGTGTAGATGGTTGCTTAAAATAAGGCGGCCGATGATTCCGAAATGGTATGCTAAAAATATAGGCTGTCTGTCTGCCACAAATATTTCGTAATAAAGGTAAAGACATTTCCGTTACTTCAAGCAAATCGAGTCGGGTTACGGTTAACAAGCGCGCCTGAGTTACCGGCTGTATCACAAAATGCTTTGAAATTGCCTAAAAAAGAAGACAGGTGAGAGAAGTAAATGAACTCCTCTGGATGGTTTTTACCACAGAGTCATGCAAGTCTGATCACTGGCTATGTGTCGATCTTCAGGGACAAAAAACCCTTGAAAAATTTATCCGGTGCTGGGTGGAATAGAACCCGCATCATGATATGTGAAGACCTTCTTGTCTGAATATACAGGGTGATCATTTTCAAGGTTTACTGAATTTTCGTAAATCGCCTCTGGGAGGTAGCATAATTCTTATCATTGAGCTGGGTCATACGATGAGGTGGACATTAGCAGCACGAGAAACCGAGAGACATATTCAACTAATTAACAAAAAATAACCAATTAACTTCTTAGTTAATTACTTTACGACACATATTGTAATTTACGATCTTAGCCGGTGAGCTTGTCAGGCGTATCCACTTGGAATGAATTTCCAGAATGACACCAGTTTGGAGGTATGCGCCATGAAAGTCGCCTTAAAAATGCATTGTTGTTCCACTTACATTTTTACCAAAATTCTGTTTTACACATTGAAGCACAAAAGTAACTGGAATGGCTATGTACATCGTCCCACACTTTGGGAAATAATATATCGAAACTGGTGTCATCCTGGAAATTCATTTCAAGTTATTGCGTCTCGCAAGCTGACTGTCTACAATTCGTAAATTGCAATTTGTGCCGTAAAGTAATTAAGAAGTTAATTACTGAATTTCTCTTAATTAGTTGAATATGTGTGTCGATTTCTCGTGCTGCCAATGTCCGCCTCTTCGATTAACCCAGCTATACGATAAAAATTATGCTACATGCCGCAGGCAATTTTTAAAAATTCCGTAAAGCTTAATTTTGAGCACCCGGTACATAAATGTTGTGAATTTTAACATTCACACACGCGCCACGCGCGGACTTATTGGCGGCGCCGCCGGAAGATGCAGCAATATAGTGAGTTGCTACAATGAATTGAATGTTAGTCGCTTTAACGTCGAGATTTATCGTGAGATGGGTGTTGCTGGATGTGTTTTCTACCCACATCGGCAGCTCTAGTTTATTGTCATGCATTGCCACTTTAATATCACCAATGTTACTGTAACTGGACTGTACGAGTTCATATTGTACTTATTATCTTTGTCTTTATAGATAAGGTTCACCGTGCTTTCAGTGCATCCTAGTTGAAATGTCCTTTGCAATATTACGTTCCTCTATGGCACTAGTCAGCTGCGCCTTGCTCTTAGGACGCAGCTGTTTGATTACCTGTATAGGATTCCTTCTGATCCTGATGCGGTGTTATAAGAACCTTTTTCTTGAGCTTCTTTTTCGGTAAAAGCATTAGCTTAAATTTTAAACTGTTAGGATTCCCAGTTGCTGCATCAGGTTGAGTCAGGGCTACGCTTTCTTTTTTGCCAAAGTTATTAATAACTTCCCCCATGTACTGCAGCGGGTAGTCTCCATCGAAGATGTTTCCGCCTTCATTCGTAATAAAGCAAAAAAGGAGCAGCGTTCTCATGGCGCTCAGTTCAACTACTACGCATGCAGCTATTGTTGCAATGTTGGACTACTTGCTCGTCAGCGGTTGGCGTAAACGCGCCAGCAGTCGCAGAATCCCTAAAGAATATAGTGATTTCTTTTTCCAGCGACGCTGTTACCCTCTAGTTGGCCGGGGTTTTGCGTGGCGTCCTCACCCAAAAAATGGCAGCTGAAAAAGTGGTTTATGTTTGAGTGTCCGCGTAACGTAATCATGTTTACTCGTATATTCGATTTACAATCCGACGATATCATGTCGGCAGGTTGTGTGTGCAGGTTGTGTAGTTCGCAAAGTCGTACTTTACGAGCTTTCTCACCCATTTTACTTTGAGAAATATATTTCGTTCAACAACGTAGTTACATCAACGGAAGGCCTACAAGAATGAGGTTGTATGCTGTGCTAACGGTACCATCGTGTACCGGCCGCGGCCACTCAGACAGGCCTTCAGCGGCAGCTGAAAAAGGGCTTCGTCATTCAGTTTCCGCGTAACGGATTTCTTTTTTTTTTCGTATATTCGAATAGCAGTCGGAAGCCGCCGTGTCTGTAGCTTGTGTGTATGTCGTGCTTTATGCATTTTCTTGACGCAATTTATTTTTAAACAATAAGTTAGTTCAATAAGGCACTTGCGCTTAGTGGACTTAGCCTAGAAGAATGAGGATGTATGCTGCACTTCCACGCATGTGCGTGCGCACGTCACCTACGTTGCTTGTGGTGGTGGTGCTGTGAATCGTCGTCTAACGTCAGTTGGAGCGGTGGCACTTGTCTAACATCCGCACCGGTTTCGCCGTAACGGCTATCGCCGGAAATGCGAACAAAAGTACCCGGTTCCCGCCGGGATCGAACCCGAGACCGGAGCGCGGGGGTCAGATACTCTACCACTGAACCACGCAAGAGCTTGCTATTAGGTATCGGAAAAATGCCCTATAAACGCGTCCTAGGCAGGCGCGCAGGCGCAGGGGACCCGAGACTCCGCCAGTATGGTGGCGCCATGTAGTTAAGGCGCCTACAAACGCAGCGTGTCCGACATATAAGTTGCATATAGCAGTTGCATGCTGCATGCAACTGGGCCTGGTTAACTCAAGCAGGCTAGGTGACTATTTGTCACGAGCCCGTTTTGAAGATTTCAATAGAGAATCATTATCATCATCAACAACAAAAACGTACCGTGCCACGGGTCAAGGGAAATGAGATGCGCACCACGTATTCTGGATACCTCTTCGCTACACGTTATGGCGTCTCGTCGCAAGGTACGAACCGCTGCTGGACAAGCGAATCGTAGAGCTACGTGCGCGGCATCATCGGGATCAGCAGACTGCTCTGCAGAGAGCATTACAAGCCGCAGCTCACCGTCGACGCCGGGCGGAAAGTTCAGACCGTGCTCGTTAAAAGCAGGCGAATAGACTTTGCGCCTAAGACCGTGTTGTGCGTGGTGCCGAAATTGGAGCTACTCTTGAGCCTCTCCACCAGCTTACGCTGAGACTGTGCAGCGTGTGCCCCGCAGGCCTGCAGATTTTTTTACATTTCAGGAATTTTAAAGAAATCATCGGTTTCAGATAACACAATCCAATCCTTGAGCTAGATTATTACGAGAGGCGTACATTACTTGGAAGTAAAATTGAAACACATACTCAACTAATAAAAAGTTTTCTTCATTATTTACTTTAACGGCACATATTGCAATTTACGAGTTGCAGTCAGTTTGCAAGACGTGTCCACTTCGAAATAATTAATTAAGCTCGATAGCCTTGAGTAATTTTCAAGAATTACCCAGTTCAGGGACAAGAATTATGCCAGCTGCCATAAGGCATTTTGAAAATTCTGTAAATGTTAAAAATGATCACCTGTATAGCATTCTAGATTAAACTGCTACGCTCATCCATATGGTGCTCCAACACTCGCCAGCTTTCTGAGCATACAATGCAACAGCGAACACGCCATGACTACGATGGCATGAAAATGGGATGACGATTGTGAAACGATGAAGACAGTACAACGATGACAGCTTGAGGTGACCGCATGATGACAATAAGATGACGATGTCCCTTGTCAAGGCAACATGTGCTCGGCAAGGAGGGGATGCGAAGCTCATGCCGCTCCGCGAGGTGGTTGCTAGGCAACTCAGGTGAAGCATGGCTCAGCGATCTCTTGCGGCTCGTGGAACAACTTATGGGCAGCTTAAACAGCTCCGCTGTTAATAATATGCTAAGGAAGATGAGGAACGTCGGCGCAGAGTCAGCAGCATCGGCATCATCAAGCGCGCAACAGAAGCTCGAGCGAGAGAACTGTGCTCGGTGCATCCTACGATCGACTGTCGCTACGAATCTCAATAAAGCTCTTTTATAGGTGCTGCAGGTGCTGGGTAACGTTCCGTTCCACTCTACCATCCTGGAACTTCGTTCGCGGAAGCTACCCTCTTCCATGCCGGACGCCGACCAGCAGACTCTTCCATCGCCACCCGTCCCTTGCGCTGGAACCGTTCGCCAGCGGGAGCCTGCCATCTTCAGTGGAACCGACGACAACGACGTTGAAACGTGGCTGTCATCCTACGAACGGGTGAGCGTTAACAACAAATGGAATGACTCGGACAAGCTGGCTTACGTATCCTTCTATCTTGCGGGCGTGGCCAGTCTCTGGTTCAGAAATCATGAGAGGGATATACGACGTGGTCGGCGTTCAAGACGACGATTACCGAAGTATTTGACCGAGCCGCTGTCAGGAAACTCCGAGCCGAGTAGCATTTGCGTACACGCGCACAGGACACGGGTGAGACGTTCACCAGCTATATAGAAGATTTCTCGAGTTGTGCAGGTGCGTGAACGCTGCCATGACGGAAGCGGAAAAGATCAAGCACGTCATGAAGGAAATCGATGATGACGCGTTCCAGATGCTTCTGGACAAGGGCCTAACACTGTTGGCGACGTTATCAGGTTGTGCCGGAGCTATGATGTATTGTAAGCAGCAAGCTCTGACTAGGCGACATCCCACACCTAATGCGGTGTCACTCTGCAGCCTGACCACCGGCCCCGAACAAGCCTCCCTGATAACCCAAATCAAGGATTTCGTCCACGAAGAAGTTGCGCGACAGGTATCTGGTGTCCATCCCTCAGGAGTCTGCGAGTACATTGCCGTCTGATCTCCGTAATGTGATCGATGAAGAGGTCGCGAAAGCGCTGCCAGCTGTTCACCACAGTATGTCGTGGCTACACCGGTCACTTATGCTGCGGTTTCTGCAATGGCCCCTCTCAGTGCTCCCGTACCACGTTTCCAGCAGCCTGTGCACCGCCCTCCTCCTCCCGTTCCCTGGGCCAGCACTGCCATCGCTAACCCGTGGCGTACGCCGGACAATCGCCCTATGCTTTGCATGTAGGTATCCCGGTCACGTCGCAAGGTTCTGCCGCCGCCGCTCGCAGGCGCTCGCTGACGATCGACGAGCGTCCTATGTGCCGCTCGATCCAAATGCGCCTTACGGACCCTTCGATCCATCACCAGCTCGCTCCCAGACTGATCGCCGTCCTCGCTTCGAACGCCTCCGGTCACCCTCCCCACGTCGCCGATCGCTTTCTCCTATGCGTCAGCGACCCGTCTCTAACGAAGAGGGAAACTAGACGACACAGTTCCTGAGGCAAGAACTGCAAAAGTGTCGACATGCCGAAGCCGTCCTCATTTACCTGCCAATGTCATTGATGTGTTTGTCGAAGATGTCGCTACAGTCGCCCTCGTCGATACCGGTGCCGCTATTTCAGTTATAGCTGCCAGGTTGACCGCTTTCTTGTAAAGCGACGACGTCTCTTCGGAAAGTGTTTTCAGACGGCAAAAACACTTAAGGCGAGCAGGCGTGTGCGCTTGTGACGAATACAAGACGAAGGCACGAAGGGACGACGGCGACCGCGATATAATGCTAGGGAAGACTTGGCCAAGTCTATATAGACGCGCTTCGAGCAACTCGCCCGAAGCCCAATTAACGCACTCGCGGAGCGCCACGGTGTACTGCAGCATAAAGCCCCCTGGCAACCTATATAACTGAATATCCATACACGCTGCTGCCCTCGTGCAACGGCGCGCGCTCGCGCAGCGAAACCCGAAGCCTCCGGCTGGCCTGCATTTTCCTCGTGCGCCGCAAAGCAACCGATGCGCCAGACGACACGACAGGAAACAAAAGAAGAAAATACGAGCGGCAAAAAAGGAAAGGGGTATCGTTACTGCGGCGGCTGTTTATTCAACGCAGCCGTCCACATTTCACTTCTTTTTATCACTACGTCCTGACGGTGGGCTCGCCTAGTTTTCTTTTTCTTTTATTTTTTTTTTTAGCTTTCTTTGTGCGTATACCGGTATCATTCGCGTCTCGTTTCAGCTTCCTGAAGCTCTCTCTCTCTATCATGCACACACTCTCTCTCTCCCCCTCTCTCTCAGCCCGACGAGTTGCAGTGCATGCTGACTGGCTGCCTCGCCGACTGCGTAATACCGTAATACGTACGGCCATCACTATACTATATGGTGGTAACACACGCTGCCCGGTGCGCCTGAAAGTAACGTGCACGCCCCCACCGTCTCTATACGGACACGCTAGGATGACGGCGGCGCGCCGAGGTCCACGGTGCGTGTAAAAGTGCCGCTTCTGGGGCACAAAGGACCAGCAGGTGAGTTTGGAGGGGGAGGAGGAGGAGGGTGATGAGAGGGGGAGAGCAATAAAAGTGCGACAAGGGACGTTTCGCGCGCTGCGCCCAACAACCGCCGGCGCGCGGAACGACGACACATGCGACGTACGCGACACTCTCCGGCGCGGCGCGGCCACTCAATGACGTTCCCCCGCTGGTTTGGACATGCATGCACGCACCCAACAACGCCACTAGCGGCGACGTAAGGCCTCCCCCCAACCCCCTCTGACAGGAAGCCGATAGTATAGTGTCCCCCGAGAAACGGCCCCGAAAGAGACAAAAGGAAGCTCTACAAATGACCGGACACAAGAGCTCAACAAAGCACCCCGCCGGCCTCATACTTGCTTAGCTGGTTCGTGCTTTGCCGCTTGTTCCTGCAGCTAACGAGGACAACATCGCAGCGAAGGTCACAGGACAAGCGCGCACTGGCAGCAAATATTTCGGCACGAACTTCCAGCGATCGTGAAATACTTGCTAGTTCGCAATGGTCTCACCCTCGTCAGTGAGAAACGAACTGTTAAGAAAATTAGCGGATTGGTATCTAGCCTATACACGAAAAAAGGAAAAGAAAAAGAAAATAAAGGAAATAAAAATGTCCGCGTTGTGTGCAAATCGCCGTTTCCCAAGCGACAGCTTATTGTCGTTCTTCTCTCGAGGGACGGAGCACTACGCGAAGCTTCCTTTAAGCACACGCAAAGCCCCACTTTGCGACCCCAAGTGCTAGAGCTCCCTCAAAAACACAGGGCGCGTCGCACTAATACTCTTTCTCGTAGTTTTATTTATTTATTTGCACTTTGGTTCACCGTAAGCCCTGCCCGGAAACCCTATACGCGAGCGGCCAAGCACGCTGGCTTCGAAGCTCGTTTGAGAAAAAGTTGTACATGTACCCAACAAAGCAGTCGCAGATAATGAAACCATAATAATCCAGTCGCGCCGCTATTAACGTGCGACCCTTCGATGCCTTGATTGGAAGCGCGACCGTGACGAGGAAATTACGCTGTTTGCAGGCGGTTCAGTCAGTAAGCTGTTAACGCAGTTTCGGGCGTGTCTGTACGTACGTAGAGACCCCCTTTAAATCTAGCTTCTCCGCAATAATACAGATCGTGCGGGGAAGCCTGCTTTTGCAGGCGCGAGCCTGCTCAGCGGAACCATTTAGATCCGCGTATAACGGAGAACGCTACCATGTCTCACGTAAGCTGTTTTGTAAACGAATAAAACAGGAAATAAAATGAAACCGTATCATCTCTATTAGCTGCGAAAGAACGTAAGCTTGCCCTCTGCAATGGGCGACAATCCCAAAATCTTAGGGAAGATAAGGAAAGCGCAAAGAAATAGAAAAGAAAAGAATAGAGACAATCGAGAGAACCTTATGAATTGCGAAAAAGAACACCACAACCCTTTCCCCACCCTGTCTGCTGCCACGCTTTACAACTACGCCGCTAGCTCGTTAAAGGGGTCGAAAGCCAATGAATATTTCTCTCTACATCCGTCTCTCTCAAATATTAATAAAGCAACAAAACCGTGAACTAGTTATGCAAATACAAAAGAAAAGTGAGCCAGGTTGCGGGCACAAAACTAGCGAGAAACAAAAAATTCCGCGAAGCCAAGCCAAGGCCCAGATTGCATCTACTTCAAAAGCGCTTTTTATTGAGTCTGCAAACACATCCGCGGAGCTACGTAGATATCCATTCAGTAATAATTTCCAAGCCTTAAAAGAGCAGAAATTCACACTTGTCGCGGAAACCCGCGTCGCTTTGGCTCACGCGGCCGACTGTATACAGTCAACCGCAAAAATTTACGCACCGCGGAAGGTGAGAAAAAGCTTTAACATCTAACGAAGCCTCAGAACGCCGACTGATATCAGGATTTCCAGCTCTTGCTAGGGAGACGGCAAAAGCAAAGACACGGAGGTTAACCAGAGAATAACTCCAGTCGGCTATACCTGCACTGCTTAAGTGGGAAAGGGGCGCCGAAATATGGGAGAGAAGAACGGCATAAAGAAAAGCATAGATGAACAATAAAAGACTGTACGGGTGCCGCCACACAGTCTATCGAGGCGCCACATCGTCACACGCAGTGTCAGGTAAAAAAGACGTGCAACGTCACAATCTGTCGCGCAAGCGAGGGCTCCTTTAGGTAAACCCCAGCAGCGCATTTGTATAGTCGCGCGCGCTGTATACTGTACTCCGTGTAGGCTTAGTGTCCAAAAATTTTGGTTTTTGTGAGCGGCCGCGCTTGGCCCAACTGGTCTGTAGTAGCTGGTCAGCCTGTACCAGTATCGGCGGGAAAAAACCAGTGCTGATACGGTTTTATTGGCTACGGTACCGATGTGCTGAGAACTTCCAACATTTTCTAGGATCCCGCGTGGTCCGTAAGTGTTTTTACGTTTGACTGTACACATATCCCACTATACCCAAAAGGAGCCCTGCGATACTTCATTGAAGCAGAGAGGAAAACCCTTAATCCGCACCCCCGTAACGTTAACAAAAAAAAAAAAAAAAAAAAAAAAAAAAAAAAGGCCGGGACTCATCGTGCGAGATCGGCCGGCCTGGTGACCGCGTCTGACACTCCCTCTCTCTCTCTCGGAAGGCACCGGTTTTCCAAACAATAAAGACAGGGCAGAAAAAAAAAAGCAACGACTCGTCCGGCTCGTTTATAGGGCCGCAAGAACAAAGACTCGCATTGTGAGACGCCCGAATGCAAATAAAGCAGGCTCTCCACTGACACGCGAACGAAGCCACATTAGCAGCCAGCCAGCGGCGTCGTCGTCTTCCGCCCTTGCATTGTTCCCGTCTCTGAAAAGTTGGCGCCGCGGGAACGGAGCGGCGGGGGCCCCCACCCCCGCTGTTCCCAGGCACAGAGACCAACTTATAGGGGAGTTCTTCCCTTGAAACGCGCGTCGTTCGCCGCGACTGCCACATACGCATAAGTTCGACGTGTCGCCAACAGCTGTACACCATTCATTCATTCATTACTTCATTCATTACTTCATTCAAATTCCTTCGTTCCTTCCTTCATTCATTCATTCCTTCCTTCATTCGTTCGTTTATTTGGATGTGGTGCGTGGCAGCAGCCCATTGTTACTGAAGTCTCGATTAACCTCTTGAAATGGAGTCACCCGGGCAAGGTTATTAATCCGGAGTCCCCCACTATACAGCGTGCGCCTCATAATCAGATGGTGGTTTTGGCACGTAAAACCCCTAATTTTTTCCCCCAAATCGCGTGCCGATTTGTGTGTGTGTGTGTGTGCGTGTGTGTGTGTGTGCGTGTGCGTGTGTGTGCGTGTGCGTGTGTGTGTGTGTGTGTGTGTGTGTGTGTGTGTGTGTGTGTGTGTGTTTCTAGTTCATTGGATACAGATGAACGCGTGCCTTTGGTTTCTCACCTCTCGAATTGTACCAAAACATTTCTCTATAACCGATGTTTGCAAAGACGGTATGCTTTGTTCATCGTCCTACGTTCCAAGATATGGGCGGGGACCCCGTCAAGTCATGCACTGATGTGATAGGTTTTTTGCTGTTGTCCGAGCATTCGCCGTTTTTCCGTTGTAAAGACGAACAATTGCCAAATAAAGGAATCTGAATCTATCCAGTTTGCTACTCCGTGTAATGTGAAATTTCCATTTTTCTAGTTTCATCGTCCACGCTATATATATATGGCCGTATGTGCACCGCCTCACGCGTTGTACTGACATATGTTATCACGCATCCGGTAGCTCTCAAATACAACTTTTTTCCTTGTAACAGGAGCAATATGCCGTCTGCATGCGTGCATTAAAAAAAAGAACAAAAGAGAAGTAAGAGTCATTATTACGCATTGACCATGAACATAAAATGAAAAAAAAAATGTAATGCAAAAAAAAAAAACACGTTTTGCTCAAGCCACCTGCGATATAATCATGTGCCCTCGCGCTGCCTGGAAGCTTCAAGGCAACCAGATAATAAAATAAAATTGTCTTAATAGAACCGACGAGTACTTACTGTTGAGGATAAAATGAAAAATAAAATAAAACACAAAACAAACAAAAAGTCAAAAACAAGTAGCGGCGTTAACGGCCTTCAATTTATCAGCGGTTTTTACTCACTCTCCGCACCAAAGAAATCACGAGTGGGAGTGCCGCAAGGCGCAGTCCTCTCGCCGTTGCTGTTCAACTTGGTGATGGCACCACTTTGCTATCGCATGGCTGATATACCTGGACTTCGCTTCAGTGTGTACGCGGACGATGTCACAATATGGACTTACGGAGGCTCCGACGGCGACCAGTCCGATGCCATTCAAACCGGACTCGACACCATTGCCACATTTCTGAAGGAGGTCGGACTCGCACCTTCTTCCGACAAAACTAACTTCGTAATACTGGGCACGAAGGCAGCCCGTTCTGCCTCGCAATTTTCGTTCACCTTTGACGGTGAGCAAATAACTCAGCAAGACAGTGTTCGAGTTCTATAGGCATCTACATCGATGCAGATGGGGGTGCAGCAACATGGCTTCGCAACATCACTCGGACCTGGCATCAGATACTCCACCTAATCCGCCGCATCGCGTCCAAGAACTGGGGCAGTGAGGAGCGAACTCTCCGACGTCTCGTGACTGCTCTACTAATCTCACGTGCTGTATATGGCTATAACTTTTACAGTCTTAACCAAAAGCAACGAAAAAAAAACTGCAATCGCTCAACCACGAAGCCATGAGGGTTGTCACCGGCCTGCCGCGTTTCACACCCTTACACCGCCTTGCCCAAATGGACCAGATGAATCCGATCGAGGCAATAGCCGAGGCTGCGAAGCATTCACAACAGTTCCGACTAAGAGCCACGATATCCGGTCGCAGCATCCTTTCGCTTCTTCATCTGCCAGTCCCCTCAGCGCCTCTGCCCTCCTTCCCTGCTCCGTGGGACTGTCCCCTGACCGGGGACTTCGCACCGATTCCCCAAAACGTGAATGCCGATCACGCAGAGAGGCAGTTGTCTTGCGCAAGGCGGCATGAGGCAAAAGTTCGCGACGCTCCTCCCCATCACCACGCTGTCTACAGCGACGCCGCCCTCAGTGACTAAGCTTCCGCCATATAGCCTACTATTGCCCACGCACCGCCACGGCCTACTCCTCCTGTCGTCCTGCCTGCAACGACCCATTAACGGCGGAACTGGCTGCGATATCCGCTGTATGCGACGCCGTCCTCAAGCCTCCTTCCGCAGCCTTCACTCATCACACAGTTTACACAGACTCGCAGGCCTCCATAAAGGCCTGCGCCCGGCTGGACTCGCGCAATGGTGCTGTTCACTCAATACACCGGGCGATCCGAACCGCCGACGAGGCTGGCCACACAGTCCGCCTCGCATGGGTACCAGGTCACGCTGGGGTCGCTGGCAACCGAATGGCCGACTCTCTGGCAAGGGAGCTTCTTTCCTGCCCCTCAGAGACGCGTCCACAAGTGCCTGACGACCCGTACTCCATCGACCCGGTCGACCCGGACACAGTCTTGGCAGAGGCGAAGGCTGCTCGAAGGGCCGCGCTCCGAACATCCTCCCGGAAAATCCTACGCCCCTGCCGGGGAAGTTTACCCGTGCTGAGGCCACACGCCTGCGACGCATCGTCACGGAGACAGCAGTGACACCAGCCCGCCGCGCCCTGATGCGCCTCCAGACCTGGCAATCAG
>NW_023606596.1:37500-60001 GCF_013339745.2 Dermacentor silvarum
TCTGCTTTCTGCAACCAGAGCGTCGTCTGCTTTCTGCAACCAGAGCGTCGCCTGCTTTCAGCAACCAGAGCGTCGCCTGCTTTCAGCAACCAGAGCGTCGTCTGCTTTCTGCGACCACAGCGTCGTCTGCTTTCTGCGACCAGAGCGTCGTCTGCTTTCTGCGACCAGAGCGTCGTCTGCTTTCTGCGACCAGAGCGTCGTCTGCTTTCTGCGACCAGAGCGTCGTCTGCTTTCTGCAACCAGAGCGTCGTCTGCTTTCTGCAACCAGAGCGTCGTCTGCTTTCAGCAACCAGAGCGTCGCCTGCTTTCTGCAACCAGAACGTCGTCTGCTTCTACGACCAGACTGTTTTTTCTGCGACCAGAGGGTCGTCTGCTTTTCGTCTGCTTTCTGCAACCAGAGCGTCGTCTGCATGCTTTCTGCAACCAGAGCGTCGTCTGCTCGGCTGCCGAGCGCGTTAGCGCGGCCCCGCAAGCTTCCGCTCCAGTGCCTGGTTATTTCTCAAACGGAGCACGTAATGCGATCGCGGTAGAGAGGGGAGGTACAAACGAACAGTTACGCTGGTTTGTACAAGGTCGACCACATTTCGGGGACGAGGATGGCAAGGGCACAAGGGCCCGAGAGACCGGTTGGGCGCCGCACCTGTGAGACTTGTTTACTGCCCCGCTGAGCCAAGGTACAACAATACCAGTTACACAAAGGCCGCATAATTCTCATCCGAGACCCTCCGCTCTCGAATTGGAAAGGATGAAAAAAAAAGAAAGACAGAGCAGAATAAGCGTTAAAGCATGACACATAAACAGTGGACATTATATTTCGCCAGCTATCCCGTCACTGCTTCGCATTACAGGCGAAACTGTAATATAAATATGAGAAAAGCCGAACAAATCCAGCAGTAAGAAGCTGAGTTGGCTGTTTTAGCAGGTACCAGTGGCTAAAGTCATCGTCAATCCATTGAACTCGTGCCGCCGTTGTCACCGCGTCGCGATCATTTCAGAATCATCCTCCCGCTGTTGTGACTTCGGCTGCGCCTGTGTTTGCTTAGAAAGTCGACGAGCACTGAAGCATCGGAGAGGATGGCATAGTAGTTTAAGCGAGAATGCTAGAAAACATCCATAACACTTTAATGGTTAAATGGCTTTTGCGAGGGTGACATGGGCTGGGCCTCTTTTTAAAGTCAGAAGCTCAGAGCAAAATTAGTTTTGAACAGGACTCAGGAACATGGATCAAATTGAATGGGCGGGTAAACAAGACAAGTATCTGTACCTGAAAAGCGTGGACAAAGAATGGAGGAAGAGGTCAAGAAAGTTGGCAACCAAGTACAGGGTAAATTGGAAGTGTAAATTAACAACCAGGAGTCGTCAAAAAAGAAAGTGAGAGAAACGGAGACAGTGAATTGGATGCAAAAAAAAAAATGGAAACAAAAAAACAGTATGGAGATTTACAAGAACAGCAAAAAAAGAAATTACAAGGCAAAATTAGTACAATAACAGATTGCCTTGCTATTCGAAGCTCGAGCTGGTTGCTTTAAGGACAAAAACACACAGGAGCAAAGCAAATAAATATTCCGCAACAAGATGGGGCATGTGTATGCTGCAGCAAAAATCACGCCATCGCTCAGCACATCCTCACGGAATGCGAAAGGATTCACCCAGTTAAAGTGGACGGAAGCATCCATCGGTCAGCAACATGGGCAAGCGGAACCATTGCAATTAAGAGCGATTATGCGTGCTTGCAGAGTCCTATCACCTTCTGCATTAAAAAAAAAAAGTATGAATTGCTGTGAAATTTAGGCCAATATTTAGGCCCTGTTAAAGCGTAATATCGATAAGCGATAAAGAGTGCATACGGCAGAGAGAGAGAGAGAGAGAGCAACGGAGAGGAAAGGCAGGGAGGTCAACCAGAAGAGCGTCCGGTTTGCTACCCTGCACTAGGGATAGGGGAAAGGAGAATAGAAAGAGAAAAATAGGCAGAGAATGAGCACTGAGTACACGTGGGACGATGTACAGGGACACTATAGGCGGTCTCTTAAACCGGTGCACTTCAAGTACTGTACTAATGCACGCAACGCTTTTTGTGCCAGTGAATACGGCAGGCATTACCAAATCCTGAGTGGGAGCTTACCACTGTCGTTGAAAAGAAAAGTATACAATCATTGCATTCTACCGGTGCTAACATAGGGGGCAGAAACTTGGAGGTTGACAAAGAAGCTCGAGAACAAGTTAAGGCCCGTACAAGGAGCGATGGAACGAAAAATGTTAGGTCTAACGTTAAGAGACAGGAAGAGAGCGGTGTGGATCAGAGAACAAACGAGCTGGGCAGGCCATGTAATGCGTAGGATGGATAACCAACCGGTGGACCATTAGAGTTACAGAATGGATACCAAGAAAAGGGAAGCGCAGTCGAGGACGGCAGAAAACTAGGTGGGGGGGATGAAGTTAGGAAATTTGCAGGCGCAAGTTGGAATCAGCTAGCGCAAGACAGGGGTAATTGGAGATCGCAGGGAGAGGCCTTCGTCCTGCGGTGGACATAAAATATAGGCTGATGACGATGATGATGATGATGATGAAAGCGTAATAAACGAAGCCACAGCAAGCACGAAGATCAGACAAATCCACGTACTATATCCCATCATCCGCATGTTGGCTGAACGACTGTGGCACCAGAGTAATCCTCTAGTAATTACAGGAAACCGTATACGGTTATCAAAGCACGCCAGCGATATCACAAAACGGGGTGCTGGAGCACCTGCGGCCGTGACCGGCCAGATGGCAGCCGAAGCCTCCCCCAAGTGGTGCCCGTAGCGTTCTCGCAAACAATCATAAAAGCGCGCCGGCCTGTTTATCCCAACGGAATATCAAATAAACAGATGACACGTGACAGAGAGGTAACAGCCGGTGGAAACGAAAGGTCGCACCCGTACAAGAGGGCACTTGGCGTCATCGATAAAGAATGCATCCATGCCGATACCCTCTTATCCGTGCTTGTGGCAGTTGGGCGGGCCTGATTATCTATCCCTGACAGTCCCGGAGTGTCCGACACGCTCGTTGGCTGAAAACAGCGCCTCGTGCCGTCCGGCACAGTCAGGGACGGATAATCGAAGAGGCCCAGTGTGCTCATGATCCCCCAGAAACGTTCCGGTCATGTATTTTGGACAACCAATAAGTTAGCCAAGGAAAAAAGTATTTTTTTTTTTGTCTCATAGTATACTATGGACACACGTTCTTCAGTGCGTTCAGATATAACGTACGCGTCCCATGCATCGAGTTCATGCATACAGCTTCTCTTGTTGTACTTAGCAGTAATAAAATTCACTTGTCAAATATTTCAGCTGTACTGCAGAACTGGTGCCAGCTGGAGAGTTCTATATATATATATATATATATAGGCTATTGTAACTTGCGTTTCTTTTTCCCAGGGGGCTTATCCGAAAGTCCCATGGAAGCTCTGCATACTGACGAGTGCACAGCATGCAGGGCACTGTTAAAGGGAACGCCTTATGAGCAACAACACATCTAATATAACCGAGTCATTTCGTCGTTTTTGTATGCAAAACAGCGGTTGATATAACCAAGTGCACGTTGATATACACATAAAAAAAAGACAAACTGGTGGTCTTTATGCCATATATCTATAAGCCATAGCACTATATACTGTACCGAACGAGTACACTATACAAAATTACATTCGCTAGTCTCGAAATTAATCCTCGTTGGAAGTCAGGGCGCCTCCCGGACTGTCCCACGCACCGCGTCGTTCGGCTGGCTGCCCTGGCACGTTGTCAACCCAATTATTTTACGCCGAGCGGAGCAAACAATGAGCGTGTGCCAGGGGGAGCGTACTCGAAAAAAGAACGAACGAATTAAGCTTATCCCGATTATAGGTTGTTTACCTCCGGCGATCGCCCTTTCAAAAACAGCCGCTCGGATTCAACAGCTGCACAGGACGCACTGCGCAAAAGAGGTCCGCTGTATTTAACCGCCGGTAACAGCTTAACGCTGCCTCGACACCAGGCGGCGTAAATTTGGGAGCACGGTTTAGCGAGCGCGCAATTTTTTTTTTTTTTTTTTTTTCACGAAGCTTTCCCTGGGGCGTAGATGTTTATTTTAAAAGAGGCGCGGATCGTATCCTCACGTAGAATTTGCAACATGGGGTCTTCGCGAACTTGTATAAGGACTGTGCCTCGAACATGCATGCATGCTGGCTGGAACGAGCGTGCGGCCATGTTAAAGCTTCGGAATTCTCCTTCTCCCACAAATATATACAAACGGATTTAGATGCGCGTTATAGGAATCCCACGGAGGTCGGCATCAAGCCGGAGTGTTCAACTACGACGTCTTTAGTAAGCGTTGCTTTAGGACGTTCTTTAATGCTGCACAAAAGTTGCCCGTTAAAAACGAAAGGTATAAGCAAGCTTCTTCGCGCGACGATTCTGTCGTATCTAATACATTTACGTCTCCTTTTTTCGAGCGCAACTTGTAGAAAGTGTGTGGGAGAATGCGCGAAGGTGCACAAATAACCTTTGCGATGCAGTGCCATATATATATATATATATATATATATATATATATATATATATATATATATATATATATATATATATATATCCCACGCCAATCAGTAAAACACATTGTTCCAGCTCAGTAAATTACGTATTTGTGCTCCCTTTCTATCTCGTCACTTACCTCCCCCTCCCCTCTCTCCCCAGCGTAGGGTAGCAAACCGGATCTTACCCCTCTGGTTAACCTCCCTGCCTTTTCCCCTTTCTTCTGTCTCTCTCCACTGCGATAAGATTTCTGAACAAGCAGCCACATGACGTCGGCAGCGCAAGTACTGCTGCCCTCGGGTGCGTGCAAATAAATGTCCCGGGTGTGCAATTGTACATATACTCGTACGTTCGTACACGTACGTACACGCTAAATGCAGCAACACGAGCGGGAAACGGTGAATTACGTTCACATATGCGCACAACACACGCCGAGTTCGGCGCTGCCGTGTCAGACCTGCCCTGTACGGGCCCATCATCGAGAGTTCGTGCAGCTAGTATACGCCCGCGTCTCCCGGAAGAGCAAGCCTCCGCGTTTAGTCGATAACGAAATTAAAGCCCCGTGAGATTGTTGCGCAGTGCATGATTACGGGGTATACTCTTGTTTTTTCAGACGAATATAGGAAGCGTGGTTCGTGCCTGCAGCTGCTTCGCTTATACAACATTTTCCGGGGCCTATAAGGACAAATGCGGTGCAGGAGCTTGCATCACGTACCCTGCAATATCCGCATTTTTATTTTATTTTTTTTTTTGTCGACGACTGTGCGTCATACTGTCGTGCCGTATACGCATTCGGACCAAACAGCCACTCGGAGTGACTTCACTCAGATTTCCGAATAGCGTGACACTCGTTTAACCATCGTATAGCGTGACACTTGTCACTAACCGTCAGCAGATGTGAAACGATCGACGTCACTCTCACGTAGCTGCAATCCTCTCACAATTCAATGTAGACGACTACTAACTCGCTTCAGACGTACCTAGGCGCTGCTGTATGTAACGATCCGATAAGCTGTGCTCATGTGATGATACTCGTATTACAATACCAGCTTCTAATGAAACACCAGGCTTCCTCGAACGTTATCTCCGCCGAGAGCCGAAACAAGTGAAACTGCCTGCCTATACAAGCCATTCGAGCGGTCGAAACTATATAATTTGATTCTTCGGTGTGAAGGCCTCATCGAGCAAATCTTCGTCGACGCACTTCCAGTACAGAAATAATTCATGACATGCAATATGCATCTTAACAGACATTTTATTGCGTGTAACGAGAAGTTAGCAGAAACACAACAGAATGCCTACAGTGAATTTTGTAAGGGTTCAATCAGAACAAAACCGCGGGCTGCATGGTTCGTGCATTCCGCACACTGCCATCTCCATCAGCGTTTACTGAAGTCAGAATCCCCCAGCCTACCCACCACCAATATTCTCAGAATCCGGCCTACCCATCGTAGTTACTGCCTTTACTGCCAAGTTAATTTTTTTCAGTACACACCCTTCGATCACCGAGCAACGGTAACATGATGCCCGTATCGCGCATACCCGAACAACCATCGAGCACAAACATCCGGGATTATCCGCCGCGGTAGCGTAGTGGCTACGTCATTGCGTTGCCGAGCTCGAGGTCACAGCTTCGGTTCGAACCACGCCCCGGCGGCCCCATTTCGTTGAAGGCAAAACGCAAGAACGCTCGTGTGGTGAGATTTAGACGCACGTTAAAGAACCACCCGGGTGGTCTAAAAATGAACCCGGAGTCTTTCCCCACTATATACGGCTAGCATCACAATCGTAACGTGGTTTTGGCACGTATAAGAACCGCAGAAGTTAAAACATCGACATTTTCAACCTCGTTCTTTCTTGCTCGAGCTGCGACAGACTGGCATGCCCCCTTCCTCCTGATACTGTGACCCATCACCTGCCAGTCTTAATTTCACAGCCGAGTCGCAAACCACTTGAGCAACATTCGTTTTCTTTCCCACCAATTATGTAGTAACCCACCTATAAGAAGGTTGGGAACTGCATAATTGGCGGTGTAACACCCCCAGTAAGGGTATCTTCGTGAAAAATAAACTTAAGTGAACTGGGAACTGCGACTGCGCCACGAGAGCAACCGGAAGCGGCACTTAATTCCTTTGTTTCTAACTAGCTGTATTTAGAGGACCAGGCACGGAAGGATCGCGCGACCGTTGTAAACAACAGAAAGGCGTACGCAACGTTCCGCTGTCGTGTCTCGCTCAAATGTTTACGAAAATCGCTCCGAGAGACACTCGTCGTCTCGTAAGACGGCCGGATAAAATCGCCGGTAAAACGGAGGCTGCAGCGCGGTCCGCGATTATAGGACGCCCTCACCTCTGCTATCACCTTTAATTTGGAGCCGATCGCAGCTCTACGTGAATATGACTCTGCTGTGAAATTCGAAAATCCGCCGTAAGATCGCAATTGTGTACCTCAAGTGATCCCTTATAAAATTGGCAATACAGGACTCAAAAAATTTCGATATAGATAGATTAGAGAAAGATTAAGGAAGGGTAGATTAGAGAAAGATTAAGGAAGGATAGATTAGAGAAAGATTAAGGAAGGATAGATTAGAGAAAGATTAGGGATATATTAAGGAAGGATAGATTAGAGAAAGATTAGAGATAGATTAAGGAAGGATATATTATAGAAAGGTTAGAGAAAGATTAGAGATAGATTAAGGAAGGATATATTATAGAAAGGTTAGAGAAAGATAGACAGATTACAGATAGATAGATAGATAGATAGATAGATAGATAGATAGATAGATAGATAGATAGATAGATAGATAGATAGATAGATAGATAGATAGATAGATAGATAGATAGATAGATAGATAGATAGATAGATCATGTCTGCAAAGTCGGCTGCTTGCGGTAATTTTGGGTCGCCGCCCGGACGAAAAGCCGCTCTCTCGCTCCTCGGGCAGTAAACATCATCAACCGTTGACTACGTGGCTGACGGCTCTACGGCGCTGCACCGAACTACGGCGAAGCGGAGCGCGGCGTCCCCCCCACCCCCAGCGGAGATTACGGCCTGCTAATGGTGCCCCCCATCTCCGCCCGATCATCTCGCCCGGCAAGCGAGCGAAGCGCGCGCAAGCGGGACGGACGCACTGGCGCGTGTATACCTGTATACGCGCGAGCATAGGCCCTCCACATGTCACGATTGCTCGCGCCGATATTCGCCGAAGAAGAGGACAGAGAGAGATTAACCCTGCCCCGGAGGAATGAGTTTCTCTTTCTTTCTTTCTTTCTTTCTTTCTTTCTTTCTTTCTTTCTTTCTTTGCTACGCCGACTTCGTTTTCCTCAGTTCCAAGAAAGCGCTGGCCTCGCGCGTCCCGTACCACAAAGTGCTCGTCGTACACAAAAGCCCCTCCACCCTTGCGCGGATGGCCACTTTGTACAAGGCGGACGACAACGTCATTGCGGGGCTTTAGTGGAGGTGCTTCGGCATTAAGCTTAAAGAGACACCAACGCACTTGATCAGTTTAAACTGATAAAATCATCATCAGCCTATTTTTATGTCCACTGCAGGACGCAGGCCTCTCCCTGCGATCTCCAGCTACCCCTGTCTTGCGCTACCTGCACATTTCCTAACTTCATCACCCCACCTATTTTTCTGCCGTCCTCGACTGCGCTTCCCTTCTCTTGGCACCCATTCTGTAACACTAATGGTCCACCGGTTATCTACCCTACGAATTACGTGGCCTGACCAGAACCATTTTTTTTTTCTCTCTTAAAGGGGCTCTGAACCACTTTTTACCGAAGTGGAGAAGGACATTTGAGGTGAAAATAGGCTATCTCAGAAATACTTTGCCGCAAAAAGTAATTCAATGCGTTCTGCAAGAGCGGAGCTACTGGCAATCAAACACGGCCTCCGCTGTGCTCCCGTTCCTTCTTCAATGCCTTGCACTGCGAAGGCTACGGCGGAGTGGGGCGGGGCCATAACGCTCCGTCTTCGAAACGTCACCGTGGCACGCAGTTCAAATTTCATTTTGGATTCGAACGTAGACGCCACGACTACCGATTTTGGTGCCTACGACGCGCTAAACGTAAGCCCAACGCGGTTACCCTCAGCGAGCCACAGTGCGCTTAGCCAGTAGACTCGTGGCAGCAACCCGCGGCGGTCGCGCCGGTTGTAACCGACCGCAGCGACCAATAGCAGCCGCGTATTGGAATGTGCTTTATTACGTAATAAAGCACACAGAAGAGAGTGAGGATCATGGCCCCTGTTGAAAGGAGAGCGTCTGAGAGAAAGGTGAATTCGCGCTCCGCTAGCGAGTTCCGTGCACCGCGTACGACAGCAAAACTTGGCTGATATGTTCACAGCACCGTATTTTTACCTAGCCCGAGGGGTGGTTCACGGCCCCTTTAATGTCGACTAGAATATCGATCTCCAATTACCCCTGTCTTACGCTAGCGCAAGACAGGGGTAATTGGAGATCGCAGGGAGAGGCCTTCGTCCTGCAGTGGACATAAATATAGGCTGATGATGATGATGATGAGAATATCGGCTATCCCCGTTTGCTCTCGGATCCACACCGCTCTCTTCCTGTCTCTCAACGATAGGCCTAACATTTTTCGTTCCATCGCTCTTTGTGTGGTCCTCAACTTGTTCTCGAGCTTCTTTGTCAACCTCCAAGTTTCTGCCCCATATGTTAGCACCGGTAGAATGCAATTATTGTACACTTTTCTTTTCAACGACAGTGATAAATAAGCTCCAATTGCCCGGCCGTATGCACTCCAACCCAATTTTGTTCTTCTGTAAATTTCTTTCTCATGATCAGGGTCCCCTGTGAGTAATTGATCTAGATAAACATATTCCTTTACAGACTCTATAGAGGCTGACTGGCGATCCTGAATTCTTGTTCCCTTGCCAGGCTATTGAACATTATCTTTGTCTTCTGCATATTCATCTTCAACCCAGTTCTTACACTTTCTCGATTAAGGTCCTCAATCATTTGTTGTAATTCGTCTCCATTGTTGCTGAATAGGACAATGTAATCTGCAAACCGAAGGTTGCTGAGATATTCGCCGTTGATCCTCACTCCTAAGCCTTCCCAGTCTAAGAGCTCTTGAATACTTCTTCTAAGCATGCAGTGAATAGCACTGGAGAGATTGTGTCTCCTTGCGTGACCCCTTTCTTTATAGGTAACTTTCTACTTTTCTTGTGGAGAACCAAGGTAGCTGTGGAATCCTTGTAGATGTTTGCTAAGATATTCACGTATGCCTCCTGTACTCCTTGATTACGCAATGCCTCTATGACTGCTGGTATCTCTACTGAATAAAATGCCTTTTCATAATCTATGAAAGCCATATGGAGAGGTTGATTTTACTCCGCAGATTTCTCGATTACCTGATTGATTGCATGAATATGATGCATCGTAGAATAACCATTCCTGAAGCCAGCCTGTTCTCTTGGTTGGCTGAAGTCAAGTGTTGCCCTGATTCTATTAGAAATTATCTTGGTGAATATTTTATACAGTACTGAAAGCAAGCTAATGTGTCTATAATTCTTCAATTCTTTAACGTCTCCCTTCTTATGGATTAGTATAATGTTGGCGTTCTTCCAGCTCTCTGGTACACTTGAAGTTGTGAGGCATTGTGTATAAAGGGCCGCAAGCTTTTCAAGCATGATATCTCCTCCATCTTTGATTAAATCTACTGTTATTCCATCTTCTCCAGCAGCTTTTCCCCTGGTCATGTCTTTCAAGGCCCTTTTAACTTCATCGCCGGTTATAGAAGAAGCCTCTGTATCCGGTTCATCACTATTTCGAATGAAAGTAGCTTGGCTGTTTTGGGCACTGTACAGGTCAGTATAGAATTCTTCCGCTGCTTTTACTATGTCATCGAAATTGCTGATGATATTACCATGCTTATCTTTCAGTGCATACATCTTGCCTTGTCCTATGCCAAGCTTTCTTCTTACTGATTTATTGCTGCGGCCATATTTTACGGCTTCCTCAATCTTTCCCACGTTATAATTTCGAATATCCCTTACTTTCTTCTTGTTGATCAGTTTTGACACTTCAGCGAATTCTATCTGATCTCTGGAGTTGGACATTTTCATGTTTTGTCGTTTCTTTATACGTACGGCATAATTAGCCATAAAATATTAACTACGACCAAGCAAACGGCGTCAAAATCAATGACGTCACGCTCGTTACGGTGCGAGAACTTCCAAGGCGGCGGCGGCGGCGTCACCAGTCTTTTTTTTTTATGCGTGTTTTCTGGCTTACTGCGAGTCTCGTAGCGTGGTGAAGTGCGGCATTTCTGGGGTTGTACAAGCGTAATTTATCAAGACAGCTCAGCTCGTGTGCTTAAATGTACGGGCTCAGAGACTCTCTGCAACTCTGTCGATGCGCGCTGGAGTAGCCATACGGAAAGGTACGTAAGCTAGGCTATATGTACACGTTGAAGGACAGAGGGTGAGGAAAAGGGAAAAAATGGCAAAATAAGAGCCACCCAGAACGTTATAGCGGAAATACCCCCCGACAGGTGCGTTTCACACGTGACGCGATTAGAGCGTGGCCACTCTATATACCACATCCGCAGAGACAGAGAGAGGTGCTCGACGCGAACGACGTTGCGAAAAATCGCAGCTGCAAAGTCGTTTCTACGCAGAAATCCGCGTCACCCCCCCACCGCATCGTCCCGTATGCAGAGCGTCGCGTAGCGCGCGCGGCGTCGGATAAAATTAGCCGCACGCCGCTTCTCCGTAGAAGTCATTCCGATTTGCTCGGGGAGCGCTGTCGGTCAGTGCACTGTGTCCCAAGGAGCGGGCAACCAGCGTCGACATTGCACCGGTGTCTCGAAAAGGGGGTCAATACGTGAGAGGAAAGTATAGGTCCGTACTGATAGGTGAAGGTGTGGGGAATTTAGCCTCAAAAGCGTCCGATTGGCCACTCTATACCAGCGGCAAGAGGGGAACAGCAATGTAATAGTGGCGCACTACATTCGTGTCTATATACACTCGAATCAACAACAAACTCCAAGGTGTGGGAAACTTTTACACAGAAACCTACTTATCTTCTCGTTTCCTCCCTCCTTTTTTTTTTTTTTTTTTTTCATTTGGACCAACACCGAGCAGCTAGCTAGAATGCACTGGTGCAGCAAGGCTACATCTCAGTTCCTTCTTTCTATTAAGCTTTCTCTCTATATCTCTCATTCAGTCCAGTGCAACCGATTGCACCACCTAGACCCTTCTCTTCGCATCCCAGCTGGCCTCTGCGACGCGAAGCTACCCTGCTTTATCGAATATGGCTAAGAGTAGCCTTTACGAAGTCTTTTGCTTTCCGAATCGGATGGGCCGACGACGACGCCTCATGTGATGACTGTGGTAGCGAGGATACTCTGCAACACCTTCTCTGTGACTGTCCTCGCTACTATTTACAGAGACGATCGCTCGCTACTATTTACAGAGATGATCGCTCGCAATCGCTTTACAGAGACGATCGCTCGCTTGGACCAAAGACATTTGGATATATACACCAGGGCCTATACATAATACACCAGAGGAAACCTGGCTATACCTGGCTATACACCAGAGGAAACCATTTTAGAATGCCACCATCAGAAGACACCGCAGCGGAGGTCGACCAAAGCTCTGTTGCAGTTTTTAAAAACTACAGAATTGGACAAGCGGCTGTAGCCTGAACTGATGTTTAGTGCTACAAGTGCTACTTTGTTGTGCAGTGATTGTATGCGGTGACAATGACCGACTGTGATTGTGCATCTGTGCTCCCTTTTCTTTATCTCTACTTTTCTGTCACTTTACCTCCCCCTCCCCTCTCCCCAGCGTAGGGCAGCAAACCGGACCTTCCCTCTGGTTAACCTCCCTGCCTTTCCCCTTTCCTTCTGTCTGTCTCTCTCTCTCTCTCTCCTACAGTCGTTTATGGTGGCGGTGCTGAAATAGATGGGTGCCCGGTACAGAAAACGCCAGCAAATGCTAGCGGCCCCTCTTATAACCCCTAGAATTGCACCATCCCAAGTCCGGTGTCGCGAATTAAGGTAAACAAGGCGCAACATTTCTCTTCGTACGATCTGGACGGGGCTCTCAGGAAACACCGCATACGCAATCGTGTCGAAGTCCTCTTCTCCGCCGGCCATCCTCAAGTATACCGCGCACTTCGCTCGTTCCTGAACAACCGATGTCGCAGCTATACATCGCAATCTAGTTAGCATGCAAGCGCTGTTTGCCCCGGGCCACCCCGCGTATAGACTCCTTAAGTTCACTCAACGCGAGACTCGCCCCATAATAAGCGGTGACGTCAAGGGCACACACGTTGGGCAAAATGAGAACGCGTGGCGAGGCCTGTCGCGGCGTGGGAGCAAGAGGTTCCTGTCGAAACCGACAAAACCGCCGTGTGCGCTTGCTTGCTTGCGCCAGACACACGCCGGCATACTCGTATGTGCACGTACGCGACGGGCAAACACGACCGTTGCACAAACGCGACACACGCCGCCGTTTCGAAACCACGTGTTCCGTCACTGTGGTTTTTTGCTCCGCTGAGCAAACGCTGTATATGTGTCGGAAGACTCCCGGAGCCGTTGACAGAAGCTATACCCTTCTATCTCGCCGAAGAGAGGCAAAGTGGGAGGATGCCTATAGTGATGTAAGTTCAGTGCTTCCGTCCTTACTCAAACGCTAACGGTGAATACTAAGTTAGTACACGTCAAATCAGTTCAGCGGAAGGAAGGCTGCAAGGTGGGAAAAAAAAAGTTCATAAAAGGGAAAAATTGACATCGAAAAGTCTTGTAGCACGAGATACTATTCTAAGATGGACAATGGTCGGTCATCAGACCTCTATCGACCGCACACCGTCCGTCTTAAAATCGTATCTTGCACCGCGATATAGCTAGTTTCGATAACCATTCCCGGTACGAAAACGGCTCAAACATCGCTTTTTTTTTTTAAACAAGAACGCATGTCACAAATACGGTGTGCCCTTTGATAATGGCACAGTGTGTGCTTCGGCTAAAGCAACTGGCTTAAGTTGCGCAGCTTTCCGGTCTCCGGTTCGTGAGCAGGCGGGGATATAAAACTCGCTGACCGCGGCGCGGCTGCTCGAACAGGCGCGTCCGTGAGCGGAGACATGTACGCACACGCTAGCCAAAAGAAGGGGAGGGAAAAGAACACGTTCCGGGCAAGCTGCGGTCAATGCGTGACTCATATACCAGACCGCCGCATCGCCTATCACGATCTCCCAGCGACAACTCCGTACACACACACACACCGCTTATCGCCCTACAGCGATCACCTGTCGCACGCATCCCGGACGCCTTTCTCAACACCCGGTACCAGCTGCGAGGCCCACGCGCAATCTCCCCGTAATCTGTGCGGGTCACGCGCCAAACACGCGGAAGAGCCGGACAATCGGATCTGGTTCACACAAATGCACAGGTGCGCGAAATTCGGCGGCGTCGCATGAGCCGCTATATCTTATCGCGATTTCTTTATTACACCTCCGGCGACGCGTAGTCCGAGACGCGCAAGCTGCCGCGAGTTCGAAGTATGGAGATATCATGCACATTCACCGCGATATATATGCGTCTGTGCCTCGTGGCCAAAACGCAAGGTATACTACCACTAAGCGATAACGGTTGTCCCGAGGGACATCATCATCTCTCATTACTCTGTTTGGCACCATTTCCTTTTTTACTTCCTTTTAACCCCGACCTCTCTGCCTTTCATCTAACAGATTATCTGTCTCTCTCACTGTCAGTACCACCTTGAGCATTGCGAAAGGGAATACTAGAATTGCGCTAAAGACATTTGCGTGGCTAACTACAATGTCCCGAGTAAAAGTGTTCCATGAGACTGTAAATGTTCAACTATAGAAAGCAAGTCATTTCACATTAACGTATCAGTCTCGAATCCACAGAGCACGAGTAATCGTCGCTTAAAATCAAACTTGGACTTATCTCTCACACATCTTACGACTGTATACAGCCACCCGTCAAACTTAATTAAACTCGAACAATTTAGACTCGTCTGTGACGGCTTAACTTTAGCAAAGACCGGCCGTAAGAAGCAGATATCGACCGCTTTGGGAGAAAGATAGCAATTGAAATATATCTCATTGAAGACGCCCCAACCAGAAATGGTATGGCAGGCGAGACCGAAAAGCTGAACATTTGATACTGATTTCATTATCTGGCTGTATTTTACTTCGTTTTTATTATCACCTTTTTTATTTATTTTTATTTGTACACAAAACCCGAGCCACGTGCCAAACCGAGGGCATATCCAGCGGCCGTGGCATAGGTATACAAACTGGCAAGCGGCAATAACACGGGAGAGAGTTAGAAACTAGTTTCTCCTGCTTAAGATAAGCGCGCCTCAAGATAAGGGACGGAAGAAGCACAGACGCACACGGGCGCCATGCATAAAGCCAGCACCACAACCAAAACCGAGACTCGCGAAAAAAAAAAAGAAATGTGTGCAGCGCCGAGAATAACCATCATCCTTCTCAAGGTTCTTGTTTTTGACCTTCTGTACGTACAGTACACTGACATCCGCGCCAAGTGTACACGGCGGCAGTTCGTTGCCGAATACATAGAGATATACAGAGAGAGGAAAGGATGGGAGGTTACCCAGACGCGTGTTTCCGGTTTGCTATCCTGCAGTGGCGGTGCACACGAACCGGGAGGAGGATTTGTTTCCAAAACAGGAGTATACGAGAGACGCCACCACCACCGTCCAAAACAGCTCCTGGCCGGACGCCGGCCGGGGCTGTCCTTGCAAACGTGGAGCAGTAAGCAGATAAGGCCGCGAGCCGTGCAGTTCGAGCGTGTTTTTGACTGCAAGCTCCCCGTATAGCCCCCAATGCGGCGACCGGTCTGCAAAACGCGCCTCGTAGTCCCGACTCTGCTACTATAACTAAAGCGGCAGATATACTGGGCTACATATTTAGTGATGTAGTATTCTTGCTGCAAAAGTGCGAAACCCGAAGCGAGATCAAATTATGGTAGATTCGGATCAAATAGCTCGCGTATGTGCGAATTGAGAGACATAAAGAAAACTACTTACATAAAGAAAAGACAGAAATAAATTACCAAAATAATTTTGAGAATTTAGTCGGTGAGAATAAAACCGGGAGGTTTTCCACGACATCGTATACTACACTCCTGCGTGACAAAGGACGACACAAGACAAAAACACCACACGCTCCTTTCTTTCTGTTCCGAGCTTTTCTTCTTCCTTCGTTTTCTTTGTACAACCCGCTCGGCGCTATACACACAACCGCAACAATGTAGACATTTCAGAATACAGGGATGCAAGCGCGGCATCAAAGGACTCGCAGTATAAGCTTGTCTTTTTCGCTGGACCTAAGCTAATTGCGCATACGCAAGTTTCTCGAGTCCCCTAATCTTAACCCACGTGTTCAGAAATACCTATTAACTTGAAAGCCCACGCTTGACTCGATTTAAGTGACGCCCGTCGTGAACGCACCGACGGAAACGCATTGAGCGTATGCGGCACGTTCGCACCAGGCGTCATTTATATCGAGTCAAGCGTGGGCTTCGAGTTAAGACGCATTTCTGAATACGGGGCTAAGACTCCCGACTCGAGGCAACACGCAAAATTGCACGCAACTTCCAGCGAGGCGAGAAAGAGCAGCAGAGGTCCTTCGAGGCTGCTGCCCCCTGCCGGGATCGAGGAAGACGCGCAGAACCCGTTCGCAAGTCGAAGCAGACGACGACGCCGCCGCCGCCGGCGCTTCCGACAGACGGCGAGACCTCGTCGTCGTCTGTTCTTCGTCTGTTGTAAGTCTGTTCTTTTCCTCTTGCTGCAGGATACGCCAGCTGGATTACGTCCCGCAACACAGCGACGACCTCACTCGCAGTCGCGCGAGTTTGTCTTACGCAAAGGAGGCGGAAGTGAATCCGCCAGGAAGGGGCCCCGCTGTAACATACCGGACGACCTTTCTTCTTCTTCTCGACTTATTGCGAAAGAAGTCGCAGACACACAACCGCAGCCGTCGTCTCAAAGACGCAGCAGCATCGCGCGAAGGGGTTGCGTGGCCGGGTTCCAAGACAAAAGAGGGTGTCGAGCGTGCTTTGCACGTATACGCATGGGGATCGGCCGAACGTTGTAATGTAGCGCGCTTATCGAAATGCGGAAGACGCGAGCAATCGGCACGCCCGATAACGGCGCATACAATGAAGAAGAGGGCGACTGACATTATGCGAGTCGACTTGTTTTTTCTCCGGCGCCACTTCTCGCTTAGCAGATTGTTCCAGGAATTTCCGACAAATAGCATAAGTTTAAACTGACAGTAAAGAGTAACAGCCACATCATTTTAGACCGACACAGTATTCTTTCAAAACTCTATTGCGGTATTTTCGCGGTAATAGGTTGACTACCAGTAGAAGAAATCAAAACCCGACTTCCGCTTTCTCTTTTATTTTTTATTTTTTTAGCGGCGAAATAAATCAATTTAGTGTGACGTCGTCTATTTCAAAGCGTTCTCTCGTATTCGGGCTGTTGTGGCCCAATGAACGTTCTGAAAACTTGTAAACTTCAGTCTTTGGCTCATTTAGTATACAATGCGGTCCATCTTTGCCGGTGATCGATGACCTTGAGCGGAGCAGACGCCCTCAAAATACATGACGTCACGCCGAGCTGGCGCGGGAACTTCAACACGGCGTTGCCACTACGTGCCTTTCTTTTCTGCGTCTATATATATATGCTGGTTTACTCTCCTATCACAGTAAGACTGGCTTTTTTATTTTATTATAGAAGCGTAATTTAGTAACACGATTCCCAAGTTATCTTTCTCTCTACAGTGTCATTTAATGCGTGTCAATTGGATTCGTTACCGTGTAGCTTTCCGCATAAAGTTAATTTAAGCCTCGAGCGGAAACAGCGCAAAATAACAGGACGAGAAAGATCCGTTGTCCGCGCCCTTTCTGCACGTCCTGTTATTTCGCATCTGTTTGCCCTCAAGCCGTGAACCAACCAACCCGAATGCGCATACGAACTCTGCAGTTCATTTAAGCGTCCGCAAGGTTAGGCTGCTGTTCGGGTGCCAATCGTAGTTTCCTATTTCCTTGTTCATTGCTTTATTTTATCCTTTCTTTGAGATAAACCTAATCAAAATTCTACCGCGACTACGTCCACCCTAATTTTGATTGATCGTTTCTTTTTCATTTACCCTTCTCGCGTGTAGTTCTTCTGCGTTGCCAATCATCCTACCTGGCAGCCGAAGTTTCTTGGCGCATCAGTCTTGTCGGAAATAAAGTCCCTATAGTTGGAAACTCCCGTGTACAGCGTGCTGTTCTTCTCTTTCTTCCTTGTTTTTTTTTTTTTTCTTTTTTGAAAAATAACTGACACGCGGTCATTTTTCCCCTTTTTTTTTAACAGCATCACACGACGTCAGAATCCGGCTCTTCGCTTAAATAGCGTCCCGTTCCGATACAGGATCTCCGAATTGGCGCCAAATCGCAACCGCCGGCGAAGGGGTCAAGACGTGTAGACAAAAAGACGAATGGGCCGCCCACAAGACAGTTCCAACGATTTCCACATAGATTCCGCGACGTCTAATGAGAATCAACTTTCGCCGCTTAAGCGAGTGGATTAAGTAAACGCGGGCGCAGCAAAGAGCCAAGGCAGAGGGTGTGCCGAGGCTGCGTTTTGCCAAGGTCAACTGGCTCACCGCCAGGACAGCAAACCAGCGACCGGACCATACACCCGAAACAAGTCGCGCCGTAGCGGAGCTCCCGGAAGTGAGCACGGCCACCGCCGTACCAATCTGCCTAAAGTAAAAAAAAAAAAAAAAAAAAAAAAAAAGAAAAGAAAAAAAAATGTGGGGTTTTAAGTGCCAAAACCAAGATATAGTGGCACCCGGATATACCGAACCTGCATATAACGAATTACTGTGTCTAACGAACAGCAGTCAAATCCCTTCGAAAATGCTTTGTATAAAGTTTTTATCTTATATATCGAAATACCTATTTATCCAAATTTTTCGTGATCCCCTTCGGGTTCCATATATATCCGGATACGACTCTATTATTATGAGGCACACCGTAGTAGGGGGACTCCGGGTCAGTTTTGACCACCTGGGGTTCTTTATAACGTGCACCGAATACACGGTACAAAGTGTTTTTTTTTTTTTTTTTTTTTTTTTTTTGCATTTCGCCCCCCATCGAAATGCGGCCGCGAGATTCGCTCCCGCAACCTCGGGCTTAGCAGCGCGACATCGTAGCCAGTACGCCACCACGGCGGGTCCTACGGCCTAAGGAAGGCGATGCCAGAAAACTGTCATATATAAGCACCGGGGCGCCAACCGCAGCTTCAGTGGTACAGCCTAGTTTATTCGTTCAGAAATCAAATAGCCATTATTATTATTATTATTATTATTATTATTATTATTATTATTATTATTATTATTATTATTACTCTCCTTCACGTTTCAATTTATGCCGATTGTATACAAGCAAAACTAGGGGGGCCTTTGGATTGCCAATTTAGGCCTCCTATAGGTGTAATTTAAGGTTGTTCGGCAACACATCGAGCACGCTAGCATCATCCATTCCACTGCACGGAGGCGTCGTCGTCGCTCAGTCAAGCTATAAGTCACGACGGGATGCCTGGCCTCAGCTGTAGCCGATTCCGCGAATAAACACTGCGCTTTAGGCGTCGTCTAAGGGATCGCCATATTTCCCCGCGTATTCCGTGCAAAGAAAAAAAAAAAAGCCAGATAGAGAAAGCGCCGGCGCATTTCACGAAAAAAAAGCGGAGATGACACAAAGTAACTTCACGAAAAGGGGGTGCGCGCGGATGACATAAGGTGACATAAAGTATAACTCGAAAGAAGAACGAACACGTCACAGTGCCGGAATCACACTAACGGAGCGGAGCGCTTGCACGCACGGAAACACGCACACACGCACCACGTATACCGTAAATCTTCCGAGAACTAAACAAAAAAAAAAATGAACAAACAAAGAATAACAAAGCAGACACCCGCAACAGCTCCGGTCGAAAAACCACCGACGAGCATCTTCTCAAGCTCTCACGCACGCACGACCTGGTGGGTGGGTGTTTTCTAAAAAAGTATCTATAGGTGTTCCAAGGCCCGTGTAACGCTCCGAAGCCGAGGGCGCGTCGATCCGAAACGTCGAGAGCGAAAAAGAAAGGAGGGGGGGAGGAATGAGGGGAAGCGAAAAGGGAGCCGGCAAGCAAGAAAACGCGACGAGTCCGCCGCCGCCGTCCTCCGCGGGATGTAAACACTGCCGAGCGCGCATTCCTCCTCGGCGAAGAAGGCCGCCCCGAGGTTGGTAAACATCGCCCCTCCCAGGCCGACGCCTTCCAATCCCCCCACCCCTCCCCCCCTTCCCTCCGAAGTACGGTCGACGCTCCGTCGTGCCTGACGCAAAACATCGTCTCGCTGCTATGGCTTTGTATAGGCCTATCTCCTACTGCTACAGCCACGATATTCATAAAAAAAAAGAAGAGAAAAGGCCCGTTATGCAAAGTCTTGTCAAGATTTTTTATAAGCTCCGATTTCATTGCCGCCATTTTTTTTTATTTTTTTCCTTCCCGTCATTCGATTTTGCATTTTTCTATCCCTGCTTTCCTACCCGGCGCGTTGGCTCGGTTTCGCTGCCGAGCGCGAGGTCGCGGGTTCGGCGACCACATACCGAGGAGGCGGAATCAAAATAAATAAAATTAAAAAAAAAAAGACAAGCCGTCTCTGGGTGCGCGTCGAGGATAACCCAGGTGGTGAGAATGCCGTCACGACGCATCACAAAGGCTCACGCTTGCATGTGACACGGAAATTCATCGACTCGGTGTTACCGGTGGCATAAAAAAAAAAAAAAAAAAAAAAAAAAAAAAAAAAAAAAAGACCGGCAGCCTCACGCTGTCGAGTATATCGCGTTTCAATCTCCGAGCACTGTACTATACATATACGTGGTTATCGACACCCGACTTATGGAGGCGGTTCGAGAGAAAGCGGGTTAAAAGGCGTCGTTTTACGCAGGCCGACGACACACGATACGTCGCGTGCGAGGTCCGCCGAATGATTGGTTTTTACGCACCCAAACTAAAAGTTTTCGCCGAGAGACCGAGGGCAAGTTATGACGACCTTCATAGTTCTCGTTCGGTTTATTGCCGTGGTTTCCGCACCGAAGACAGCAGTCTGACAAGGACAAACGATGTATTAGCAAGCAGACCAAGTTTAACCCTTATTACTGAACGTGATCTCAAGTTCTTTATCGCGCACCGAAATCTTAATGCAGGGTCGTGTTTTCATTCTGCACCCACGAGAAGATAGGGCGAACAAGCGGCACGGATTGGTGACCAGCAAACGGGAACAGCCGATATTCTAGTTGACATTAAAAGGGCCCTCACCCACTTTTTAACGATGTGGGGAAAAAATGCATTTGGAGCTCAAAACAGGCTACTTCAGTAATACTTTGCCGCAAAATGTAATTCAATGCGTTCTGCAAGAGCGGAGCTACTGGCAATCACACACGGCCTCCGCTGTGCTCCCGTTCCTTTGAATGCCTTGCACTGCGAACACTACGGCGGAGTGGGGCGGGGCCACAACGCTCCGCCTTCGAAATGTCACCGTGGCGCGCAGTTCAAATTTCATTTTGGATGTTAACGTAGACGCCACGACTACCGATTTTGGTGCCTACGACGCGCTAAACGTAAGCCATACGCGGTTGTCCTCAGCGAACCGCAGTGCGCTTAGCCAGTGAACTCGTGGCAGCAACCCGCCGCGGTATCTACGCTACGTAGCCGACCGCAGCTACGAATAGCAGCCGCGTATGGGAATCCGCTTTATGACGAAATAACGCGTCCAGAAGAGAGTGAGGAGCATGGCTTCTGTTGAAAAGAGAGCGTTGGAGAGAAAGGTGACTTCGCACTCCGCCTGCGAGCTCCACGCACCGCGTACGACAGCAAAACTTGGCTGAGCTGTTCACAGCAGCGTGTGCTGTCCGCGGACTATGTTATTTCACCAAGCCCGAGGGGTGGTTCAGGGCCCCTTTATAGGACGAAGAAATGGAGCTGGGCAGGGCGCGCGCAATGCGTATACTGTAGATGGGCGGTTGTCAACGGGAGGAATAGGTGCCAAGGAAATGGAGACGCAGCCAAAAAAAACTGCAGCGAACAAGCTGGGTGGTGTGATGAAATCAGCAAACTTGCAGGCATAAAGAACGGAGTCAGACGAAGCAACACCGAGGTAAATTGGACATCGCTGGGAGAGGCGCGCTCGTCCTGCAATGTACATTTCACTGTCGCGCGTATTTGCACGTGCTAAAGTATCCTTTTTATTATAATTTTTATTTATTAACGTTAAAATAAATTTAATACGTTCCTTTTTTTTTCGCATAGCACTGAGACGGAGCAGCCGGAGCCGTACTGCTTCCAACGCCTCTTTAGTTGGACCTCATTAACCCGCACTTAGAAGTTACGATGATGATGACGATGAAGAAGGCGACGACGACGACCCGTGAAAATGCGCTCGAGAACCCGCCCATGCGCGCTCGCGCTCCAAGACGCTCAACGCCATGCACTACACAGGGCGGGGTCGACGTCCTCGCGCAAGCGCGCAACGACATAGAAACGCCTATTGCCAGGCCTCACGAAGATAGCGTATACCCGAGAGCAGTTACGACGCCAGCTTCATTTATTCCCCTTTTATTTCTGTTCATAGGCGCCGTGGCGTCCCACCGCACGGGCTGCGCGGCCGTAGCATGCTCGCCGGCCATCTTGCGGAGCTAATTCGCCACGCTCGTCCGGGTAAGTCCAGGCGCAGCGCGCTCACCTCCCCCCCCCCCCCCCCCCCCCTCTCCTTGTGCCTCTCGGAGAACCGGCCGCAGTCGGGGCCGCGGCGGCGTCACAAACACGTGCAGCTGATCCGGGCCTCTCGTCGCCGGAACGCAGGCAACGACCCTCCCGAGGCCAAGGGTTGCCTTTCT
>NW_023606597.1:0-40001 GCF_013339745.2 Dermacentor silvarum
CGCATACACATATACCTGATTAAATCAAGCAGGCTAGGTGACTATTTCTCGCCGCCCCGTTTCAAAGGGGATGCCAATAAATCATCATCATCATCATCAACGTCAGGCCGCCGCGTGTAACGCATGCTTCTGTGTACTTGGATCCCCGACGGCGTACGTGGTGAGGGCTTTTTGCGTTGTTTTTTCTGTGTGCAAATGCTGCTTTGAGGAGGCGCGATGAGCCGACGGCAGAGTCACTGTTTGTACCCGGCTGCAAGAGTGGGTATAAATCATGCAAGGAAAAGTTGTCGTTGTTCGGTGTGCCGAAAGAAGTAGCAAGTATTTCAACAATGGCAGCGCAATATTCCAAGAGCGGACAGGCCGCTTGAGCGCAACGCAGCCGTCTGGGAGCCGCACTTCGATAAACAGTTACTGTCGCGCCACTTCGAACATACTATTGACGGCAAAACTGTGCGTCTTGAGCTAACGAGGCGGTCCTTTTGCCAGGCGCCGCACCTACAATTTTTCCGAATGTGCCTTCCTACCTGTCAAAACCCATTCCCAAGAAACGAAATCCTAAGGAGAGGTTGTGCCCACCGCTTGCTGTGCCAGAAAAGCGACAACGGATGAGTAACGTGCTGCAGCCACTGCCAGGTGAGGAGTCTGATGAGTCCGCGACAGCTGCTTCAGTGCCTCGACTTCCTTTCAACCACAAGGACATTGCCCTCCCGTCCGACAACTGGGGAAAGCACGTGTTCAGTGGCGCACCATTGAAGGTCGCGTACAGTATGTGCTTACCCGAACCTGACATGAGTCTCCTGTGCGCCGAGAAGCTTGTGCTGTTTACTGTAACAGATGACACGGTGACGAATGAAATGTTTGTGCGCGGAGTGAACTTGTCTTAGACGAGCCTGGGCGATCCAACTTTCATTCTTCAGGCTGTTGATAGTATGCATGTATGTTCAGGTGCAGGATTTTTTGAAGAGTTTCCGTTCGCATGTTCCAACTCTAACTTGACAGTGTGGAATGGGAGTCCTTTATAACAAGAAGTACACAGGAACCTCACTTGAGCGGTGTGTAGCGTGCAAGTATCTCCGGAGGATCCTAATCAATCAAAGATGCCGGAGAAAGAAAAACAGTCAAAAACAAATGTTTCTAGAAAGGCGAAAGCAAAATTCAAGCTGTGCCGCGCTTGAAGGCCAAAGTGAAAGCATTAGATGAGATAATTTCGCAGATGAAAGCGGAAAATGCGAAGATTGAGGAAGTAGCACTTCTGAGAAAGATCGACAACCTTCCTCCTAAACAGAAAGCTGCCATCCTTCAATGTTTCGAAGCTGCAAGCCGAAAATCACTAAAGGGAATGCGCTACAGCTCTGAGTGGGTTTTGGAATGTGTGATTATGCGTACTAAGAGCCCAAGGTTGTACGAGCATGTACGCAGGGAAAAAATTCTTATGCTTCCAAGCCGCACTTACCTCAGGAATTTTATGAAGTACGAGAGCAGCTTCGGTTTTAACTCCAGTGTTCTCTCAGGAATTGCAAAAAAAAAAAAAAACCGAACAAATGGATGAGTTTCAGTGCCACGGCGGCCTCATAATAGATGAAATGAAACTCGCCGAAAACTTTGGAGTGGCACAAGGTACTGGAAAAATTGATGGCGTTGTGGACCTCGGTGTGTTCACTCCTGACCAAGAAGAGACCGTGCCTTGTGACCATGGCATGGTTGTCATGTTTCAGTCCTTGTCCGGGCCCTGGCACCAAATATTAGGTGTTTTTGCAGCTAGAGGAAACGTGAAGGCCCATTTGCTTTCCAAGATTATTTTGGAAGCGGTTGTTTTGTCTGAAAAAGCAGGGCTGAAAGTTGATTATGTCACTTGCGATGGGGCATTATGGAACCGTGCGATGTGGCATCAGTTTGGCGTACATGGTACGGCTGAAGCTGTGACGCCATCAGTACAACACCCTACTGGAGATGACAGACGCCTTTTCTTTCAGTCAGATTTTCCGCATTTGGTTAAATGCATGAGAAATGGTTTCATAAAAGGGGGCTACAAAACGCCAGAGGGTCACGTTGACGTGCGACCAATCAAAGTTGATTGATGCGCGCTGGGCAGCTTATAAATCCGCCTCAGATATCTATATAGCAGCTCTAAAAACTGCTAAAGACAACTACTTGTCTAGTATACACTACCCGAAATACTAAAAACAATCTTAAAAAGTTCTGGCAAATAATAAACCCAACAACTAATAATGCTATTTCATTAGAAGATTCATCTGGAAATGCTGTTTCCGAGAACAGATGTGCGACCATACTAAACGATTCATTTACAAGCCAATTTTCGAAAACTGGCAATGTTGAACCTCCTAACACATACCAGTACCAGTAATTACAGTACCAGTACCTGTAATTGTTGAAGTACCTGGAATTAACAAGCTAATAGATAGCTTACCGTATCATTCATCACCTGGTTTCGATTGCATTAACAATAAATTTCTTAAAAGCACTAGCCTCTTTAGCTCCATGATACTGGCAAAAATTTTCCAACAATCCCTGAACTCATGTGAGCTTCCAAAGGAATGGAAAATTGGGAAGGTGGTTCCAATCTTTAAATCCGGCCCCAGAAACTCACCTCTTAACTATCGACCCATATCCCTTACAAGCAGTTGTTGTAAACTGTTAGAGCATGTAATTTTCACCAATCTGGCAAACTTTCTAGAGTCTAACTCATACTTCACTACAGCACAGCATGGCTTTAGAAAATCATATTCCTGCGAAACTCAACTAGTATCCTTCACCCATCAGCTGCATCGTATCCTGGATCGCTCATCCTGCGCTGACTGTGTCTTCTTGGATTTTAGTAAGCATTTGATAAAGTATGCCATAATCTACTACTTTTTAAACTGAGCTTACTAAATATCGACCCTAACCTTTTAAAATGGATAGAGCATTTCCTTACAAACCGTTCCAATTCGTCACTGCTAACGGTCATAACTCTCCACTTACTGAAGTACAATCAGGTGTACCACAAGGGTCAGTGCTGGGACCACTATTATTTCTTATCTATATTAATGACCTAACTGTTACAATATCCTCTAACATACATCTGTTCGCAGATGATTGTGTTATCTTCCGGGAAATTAACAGCTCTGATGATACTTTAACACTCCAATCTGATCTGGATAATGTAGTTGACTGGTGCAGGAAGTGGCTGATGGAATTAAATATTAAGAAATGTAAAATAATGCGCGTATCCAGATCTAATTCTGCTCCTAGCACCTATCATCTTAACAACGTTACCTTAGATTTCGTCATGTCATATAAATATCTCGGTGTGCACATTACGAATAACTTAAATTGGACCATTCATATACAGTACGTCATTAACAATGCTAATCGCATGCTCGGGTACTTACGGCGCAACTTTTCGAAAACACCGCCTACTTTAAAACTACAGCTTTATAAGACTCTAATACGCTCGAAACTTGAATATGCATCTGCAATATGGGATCCCAGTCACGTTAATCTCATTACCTCACTTGAACTAGTACAAAATAACTCTACCCGTTTCATTCTTTCTAACTATAACCGCACCGCGAGTATAACCTCAATGAAAACTAACCTAGCACTTATTCCGTTAGCTAACCGCCCACAAAGTCGCCCGACTTTCGCTATTTAATAAAATTTTCCATCACATCACGCTTCACGACGACTTGATAATGCGGCCTCAATACATTTCAAACCGCGTCGATCATCACAGTAAGGTGGGAATTGATTCATGTCACACGAAGTCTTTCTTTCACTCTTCATCCCCCGTACATCGCAGGAATGGAACCACCTTCCCTCAAGTATCGTAGCCATCACCGATAACAAACTTTTTCGCGAAACATTAGCTAACATTGTATAATCAGGAGAATTATTGTATTACCAGAACTCACTGCACTGGTTTGTTTGATTTGTCTTTCTTTACTACTCTGTAACCACTCCCCTCTTTAATGCCATATGGCCATGAGGGTATTTTTAAATAAAAAAAAAGTTGCCCATCAATTGGACAAGTGTGCAACAACGCGTAAAGCGATGCCTAATATTATGCATGTACACTTAAACCCAAATAATTTCGAGAAGATGAAAGTAAATTATGCTTTTCACCTCTTTAGCACTGAAGTCCTGCGTGGGCTTTTTTTGTACAAAGAGGAAATTTCGAAGTCCTGCACATACAGGGCACCAACGGAACGCTTTTATGCAGAAACTGATTTCTGTAATGACTTCAAGAGTGCCTTCAGCAGCACTGAGAAAGAACTCTGAAGAAGAAGTAGTGCTGCAAAATGCGCTGGACTACATCAATAGGTGGGAAGCCAACACAGGGCCCACAAAGGCAGGCTTTTTGTCGCGCAGCACAGCTGAAGGCCTTAGAGTCACAATAAAAGGCACACTGCAACTTCTTGAATATCTGACTGGATGTGTTGATATAAGTATTTGCTAACCTCGCGTCTCAGCCAAGACCCCATTGAAAAGTTGTTTGGAGTAATTCGGCAGTTCTCCGGCTGCAATGACCATCCTACGTCATCTCAGTTCCTAACAGCAGTTAACTGCTTAAGTTTCTATAACTTGGTGAAAGAACTGGACACGGGAAACTGTGCAGGAGGTGCTCTCACGTCCCTAGTCGGAGTGGATGAAGCCACCAACCATGTAGACACTCTAATTGACAAGGGAAAGCTCGATGAGGCTTCAAGTGTCCTCGATAAGTCCGAACATGGTGACCATGTCTACCCACAGCAGACCAGCGATGCCAGGTTAACATATTACCAGGCTGGATATGTTGCTCGAAAGAGGGTGATGGTTACGACGTGTCGGGAATGTTTCGATCAGCTTTTAACATCTTCTGAAGACGCAGATGAGGGTCTATCCTCCTTTACAGCTTTTTGCGATCAAGGAGGTCTTCTGTACCCTTCAGTCCAGCTATTTGCATTTGTGGAAGCTTTAGAAGATGTGTTCACAATGTGGTTGAGTTGGAACAAGCTTCACCGAGACAGTATGATGGAAGTTCTTCACATCATGCAGAATGTGCCCCGTGTCGGGTGTCAGGCACACCAGGAGGAACTGACCAACAACATAATGAAGTTCTTTCTTCTCACTAGGGTTCACTTTTTTACCAAGTCTCTCAATAAAGATCAACCTTCAGCAAGCGAAAGAAGGAAGCACCTGAAACTAAGAAGAACAACTTGAATGTTAGTAACTCATGTTGGATGTACCCCATGTGTTTGATGCAGAACGCCAGCCTTTTAAAAATAGTGTGCACTATGTTTGTTCCGATTGAAAAAACCCAAAGGGCTAGCTGCAGCTTAGGATTTTGTTCTATATGTTAGTGTCAATTATTTCTAGAACAAAAAAAAATTTAAGCGGAGATGTGTGCTTTGATCATAGAAGAAAAACAGCAAAAGCAAAAACAATTCAAGCAAATAAACATTTAAACAAATATACAACTGTCACCAGATCGCATTTCAACAGTTCGCTCTATCCGAAACGAACTTTCCAGCTTTTCCTTCTCATACGCCGCGTACTCGCCAAAGTGCGTCGCTCTTGATAGCATCATCGTAACCCCACTTCGGCTAAACGCCACAAATTTCATTGCGCTTGCGATCGATTGCAGTTGGGCTTGGAAATTGTGCTGCATCAGCATGTTAAAGAAGCCGCGGGGTGTATATAAAGAAGCGCGAGATGCGAGAGCGATCTGCAAAAACGAAATTGACGGCGAAAAAAAAGATCGCTTTACAAAAGTCTTCATTCACATTGGCACGACACATATGGTTGGCAAATAAAAAGGATGTATGCATGCGCAAGTCACAGAAAGAACGCAGCGGAACTAAAGACTCGTCGCCAAGCTCGGCCTATTTACAGCGCGGTGAGCAGACGATTTCGCGGCGAGCGGACGTGTAAGCGGGTGTCAGCGCCCCCTGGACCTTTCGTTTCGGCGCATCGCGGAGCGGCCTCAGAGCCAGCGGCGCGGTCTGCACACTTCCCTATTCTAGACGCTGTAGCAGAGTAGAAGTGCCCCGCTCCCTCCGGCGCTCGCTTCCAGCTTCCTTGCTTGCGCGTGGGAGATTGAGTGCGTTCGCTCTCCGTGACAGCGTGCGTCGCCGCACGCTTCCGCTCGGCATACGACGCACGGCGAAGATTTTATCTATACGGAACCTCACGGCGACGGCGACGGCAGAAATGCGGTGGAAGTGTCCATATATTTGCTATCGCAATAAAATATAAGGCGTAACCTCACTGAACGGGAACTTCCTCAGTTAAGCGTAGCAGTTTATGAGGTTGGCGTGGTGCAGAATGTGTTATACGTGATCACAATAAAGGGGGGGGGGGGGGCTATGCTGATATAGTATGCGTATTTATTTATATATGCGTGAACAGTACGCGCACATATATACGCATTCAGCACCACGCTGACCGCCATATAATGCTATGCATATCTTCGAAAGTTCCCGTTCAGGACGTGCCACCTTATTTGTGTGCGCAACACCCGCTGTGGCTTAAGCCATTTATGACGTCATATGCTGCGGAGGGGGACGGCTGCGCGTGAATGCATAATTAATGCGCGAGTGGCACATCCTTTCGTTTTGGGTCTCCTTTAGTAAAATTCCATCTTCACTCATCGGATCCCATCCTGCTTGCTGTACTCCTTTTAGTATACGCTTAGGCATACCTAGCCTAGGTTTAACGCCTCCTTTCTACGTTTGGCGCATGGGGCACGGTGAAAGAGGAGGCGGTCGTAGAATGTTTTGCGCCGGTGCGCCTATTGTTGTTGCGGACAATTGGTGCATGACCTATTGCATGCGCGTGGCATCCGAAATGTATACGGCCCGCCGGTGCGTGCGAACGTAGAAAGGTGTCATGCGGAACCCGGGCTCCTCCCTCAGGCTTCGTTCTGAACATGATCTCACACATGCCGTAACACTGACGAGATGTCCATGCTTGGCCTCCGAGATGAGAAGCGTGGCGCGCCCGTGCACGCGAACGCTGAGAATCGTTCCCTCGCTTGGCACACTCCGAGTGGCACATACGCAGTGACCCAAGATGGCGAGAGGTTCGTTGAAGACCGGCATTTACCCAGAGCATTCGTGGCGCAGCTCGCTAGCGCTTTGGCATGAAAGGCGTTCATCGAAGAGTGGCACACACCTATTGGCACATACCCAGTGACCCAAGCTGGCATCGAATAGATTCACTGAAGACCAGCATGGACCGAGTGGCGCATAGCCAGTGCTTTAAGTTGGCCTCAAAGAGTTTCTTGGAACAGCGTGCTTCTGCAGTCCCGCTTCTACAGTGACTCATGTAAGCACGAAATTGGTGCGTCGGAGAGTGCCACGTATGTACACATTGCCACATGCTCAGCGACCCAAGTTGATGCGATGGTTCGTTTTGAAGTCTGTTACCCCAGCCTGATGCGCTACCCATTCGGCCATTGAACTATCCAGGTGGGCGGAAAAGCGGTTAGATATAAACTTACATACATACATACATACATACATACATACATACATACATACATACTACATACATACATACATACATACATACATACATACATACATACATACATACATACATACAATACATACATACATACATACATACATACATACATTGCTACGGGAAAGTAGCCTAAGAATGGTAACGCAATAAAGCAAAGGGTGAAAGCAGTGATGTTAAGAAAGGCGCCTCGTCGGCTACCCTGGGTTGGGGAAGGGAAAAGACGAATAGAAAGATGAGAGAGAGTGGAAGTAAGGAAACGGACGATGAATTCACGTAGGGGCGCGGACTGCAACACTAATGCAAAGTTGATTGCACAGACCAGCCGCCCAGAGGAACACAAAAATTCCTTCACAGCGTTGTTGTTCGACGAGTGACGGAGACGGCGTTCGAGAAGCTCCTGCATGGGCGGCGGTCAAACGTCCACTCGTCGCATTGCATTGGATAGCGTATGTCTTTATATCTCAAGCGAGGACAGTAGTGCAAGAAGTGCTCAGTGTTCTCTTCGTTTGTCGCGTACATTGTACGTAGCACTGTCGGTTATTCCAATTCATTTAGTGTGTGTCATCGTGACGGCAACTGTCAACTACAGTCGACACAGAAGCTATGTCTCCTGTGGATGAAGGTCGGGTGGAGGTCGCAGCGACAGCGAATAGTTTTGTTCGCATAGTCTAGTGCTCTATATATTTAAGGTGTACGTACCGCTCTGCTAACAAGTTTGCATGACATGTTGCGAAACTGCCTCACCTTCTCTGTCGCAGATATTGGAATGAAAATGCTGTGATTTTCTTGATTGTTGAGCGCGTTCCTCTGCGTAATCACTTTCACCAATCCAGCAATGGCCAGGTAACCACTGGAAAAAAATTTCGGGGCCTTTCTGTTTGACGTGGTGGAAAAGTTGACGATTTCATACCTCGGCTGTTTGTGAGATCCACGTCGGACAACTGATTGCATACACTGTAAAAATAGTTTTGAGTAGAGAAACATGGGCCATTTACCAGGACTTCCCTATGTCAGTGAAATTCTGTGTACTGCGCAAAGCCGTGAGTTCTGCCAGCGTAGACGTCGTGGCATGTGACGTCTTTATTCGCGGTGTTATTGTAGCTAAGCTTTCTTTGCCAGTCATTCTATGCTCGGTCGGTAATCAATCGGCTGCTGATCGAGTTCTCGCCAAGTAGATTAGCACTCACCTAAAAAAAATATGAAGCACACTCAAAGGCGCGTTTAGAACTTCGGCCTTCCCAGCGCAGAAGGCTGACGCTCTATTAGGTTACAACCACACTTTTATCTAATATTTCATTTGAGTAAAGTATGCCATGACAAGCAAAACACTAGGTAACTTAATAGGTGACTCCAAGAACATACTTAAAAATGAGGCAAGCAAACGCAAGCATCTAAAATTCACTTGGTCTCTTAAGTTATCCCTATACGACTTGAAGGCGAAAGCTCAAGTGCCGTCCAATCAATCAATCAAACAATCAATCAATTAACAGCTGTTATTTTCTTTTCACCTTGAAAAAGAAGAGACAGGACGAAAAGCTGGAGTACAGCTGTACGAGGGTCCTGCCCACGTATACAGTTGACAGCAGAGCACTGCGAAACATCACGAAAATGCAACACTTAAAAACAAAGTAATGCTTGCAACGACACGCACTTACAAGCAAAAAGAAAAACCCAGTACATACCTAAACATATACGTACATATTTATATCGTCATCATCATCAGCCATTGTTTATGTCCAATGCAGGACGAAGGCCTGGAGTGCACAGATCTATATACACATATGTACAACTTCTGTGCTAACACGCATGCCGGACTACAATGTAAGTCAACAATGGTTCTATACAACACTAGTCGTATATCTGGCATAACTGACAAAATAGTCTTGTTATATGATGTGGATTACACAAAGGATCAAACTCTTCCTTTGCGAATTTATTAAGTAGAATGGGCATAGCGTGTGTTAATGATTGCTTATCGTAATTGGTTCGAGGTGCACGGACATGCCAGATTTGCTAGATAAAACACAATAGATTCATTAAATATGACTTGTAGCTCAAAACTAAACGATAAGTGCATACAAAGAATACAGGTAAAATGTCAAACTTAACGGACAGATTTTTCGTAGAAAATTAGTAAGGAACGTGGGCAATACATCGCACTGCTCTTTTCTGGAGCAAATGCAATTTCGTGAGGTTTGTCTTAGTAGTATGTGCCCCAAACAAGGTTACAGTATTGCAAAACTGAAAACACTAGAGCATTGTAAAGTAATATTTTAATTTTAAGAGGAAGAAAATAATTCAAGCATGCTATTGTTCCCACAGTAGAATAGACCCTATTACTGACGTGTTCACGTGATCGTTCCAGCTTAGGTCTTTAGAGAATATTACACCTAATGTAGAGACCATGTTAACAATTTCTATGTCATCCAAACCTATTTTCATTTTATTGAACTTCGTATTTTCTTGCCTTTCTGCGTTTACACAACTTTTGTCTTGCTGGCATTTATTAGCAATCAGTTTGCATCAGCCTAGTCTTTACGTTCTCTTGGCGCTCTGTTCCCTCGAAGCTCTATCTCAGCCTCTGATGTAGGCAGTAATAAACACTGCTGTGTCATCTGCATAAGAAATAAATTTTGTCTGTTCTGAAATTTTTGGCAGGTAATTACATAGACAGGAGTGGCCCAAGAATGTTTCCCTGCGGCACTCCGACTCTTACAACCTGAAGATTGTACTTTTCCCTTCCTAACTCTACTTATTGTGCTCTGTGCGATAAGGAGGATTTAAAGAGCTCTAAGGCTATGCCGCGGATGCCATAAGCCTGCACCTTAGCGAGTAAGTTTTGTGATTCACAACGTAAATGTTCACAACATAAATATTCCCACAACTAATGTTTTATAGTTGAATGCTTGTAGGATGGTTTCTGAGTTAACAGAGCCGTCTCTGTGGCACGATGCTTCTGAAAACATGTTGGTAATTGCCTAGTAAATTAATTTTCAGGACATGCGATACTACTTTAATATGAATTATTTCTCAATGCCTTTCGAGAAATCTGGAAGGATCAAAATTGGGCGAAAGTTGCCTAGTAAGTTTTGTCTCCTTTCTTGAATACCGGCTCTACTCGAGCTACTTGCATATTTTGGAAATTGACCAGAAAACAGAATCAGGTTATACCTCTGAGTAACAAGACAAATTATGTCAAGGACATGCTTTACAGGCCTTATTTGAATGTCATATGTGTCCTGCGACTTACTATTCTTGACTGCGCTTACAGAAGAAAAAAAACGTCAGTAGAATTAGTGGGGTGAGAAAGAATGATGTCGCACTAATCTTTTGAATAAATGAAGCATCATGCCTTCTACTCTATGAATCACTGCAGGAATTTACTTGTTGAACAAAAAAATCGTTAAAAGCATCGGCAAGTGTGGCGCCATGTAGCTGTTTACCTTTATGTTGAAAGTTATCAGGAAGAATGTGGGATTTAACTGGACCGTAGTAGGGAGTTTAAATTTCTCCATGTCACCTCCGTCTTGAAGATATAGTCTTGAAGATATAGGTTTTTAGCTGTTCTCAGTTTACATGTAAGTTGATTTCGGTATGACCTATATTCCACAAAACTAGCTGGTTCTTCATGTTTAACAAAATGGGGCGTTCTTTGGACTCGGGCTAGCGCTTAAGCCGGTGATCCTTCCTGCCACATGAATGAGTACATCCGGGAGTAAGAGTGAGAGTAAAGGGTTTATTCTACATATTTACAGTGGCTTAAGATATTGAAGCCCACTCCACGGGGGACCCCTTTGAATGTCTCAGCTTACTACATGTTTGAGCAAATATCCGAACTCATCAGGACAAATCCACTGAACCAAATGTGTCCACTTATAAAGCAGTCGTGTTCCCTAGTTCTCTACATAAGAGAATTCGATGGCCGTGATGCGGCCAATAAGAGGACTCGTATTGTCTACAGAACTCCGCCTCTGATATCCACCTTCCAAGCCAGGACGAGGTAATCTGGAAACAGGGGCTTCACACTCCTTCCACGGAAGTCGTAGACTTGGTTTCTTGCTCTTCGTGAAGGTCATCTTGCCAGGGTCAGGAGAGTGACCTTCGTGCGGCTCCCCGCTTCCCCCAAGGGGGGCGGTTGAGGTCCCTTCTAAGTGAGCTTCTTTGTCATCGCGTCACAACCGGTGTCGGGCCGTGTCGCCAGGTAAGCGGCCGCTGATGAAGGGGTCGCCTCGGGGGAAACACTCAAAGGATGCGCACTGCCGATTTGGATGCGCGAAGGATGCGCACGACGCACTGCCTTGAATTGTCAACGAGGGAATACAAAGCGCACGTAGGTCATTCACCTCGCTCCCGACCCCCGACACTTTACATACAGGCAACATGCCGTGTAGGCATCGCACTGCGACTTCACTGCCACGTATGACCACGCGTCGCCTTCCCGGCTTGTGCTCTTGTGTCACGCCAGTACACCTTGAAAAGAACCCAACGAGTGGGAGCACAATTGTCCCCTTGCTTTTGTCCACCTTCGCGCCGAACGGCCCTTTCATTTCTTCCTCCTCCGGCGGGTCGTACGCGCTGTCTGGAAACATTCCAAGTAACAAACACGCCTTTCGAGCCCTTTCACTGTGCTCCCCACTTGGTTTAGCGCCTTTATTCGGCCCGTGTGCTTTCTCTGCTGCACTCCTGACTCTGCTAAGCCACTTCTTCCTAACACGTTTTTTAGTGCTAATTTCCGAGCCTACCGCTCGCATCTCGTGCTGACCGGCACATAAATCGTCGGTCACCATTGCCATATCAACCGCGCAGTCTAAATGACTTGCCGGTAAATCATTCCTCTTAATGCTACCTCGACGGGCGGAGAGCTTCAAGCACTTCGGGACATTCAGCTATTTTTCTTTTCACAACGTAGCTCGTATACCTGGGAGCTGTCCACAACTGCATTGCCCTGCCTACATTGTGCTTTAGCGCACTTTCCTGACCGATTGGACTCTACACTGGTGCGCTTGTATAACGAGTTTGTGTCCCTTCGGACTACTTCTGCAAGAGCCACCTTCACGACGTACTCCCTGAATAACTGTGCCAAATTGTACAGAGTTCGCCTAGCTGCTCTCTAATATTAAATTTGCACTGTATCTCGTCGCGCTCAATCCGGTCCCCTTCAACGGGTTCCTCAACAACTACACCACGGTCTACGGATCTCGCAGCACATGTGAACTTGCATTAAGGCTCACAAAAATTAACTTCTCTTTCTACCATCGGTAGAACCATGCGTGCGAATTCTTCGTACCTTTCGTGCGCAACTTCTACGGGTGCCTGAGATTTCTAATGCTCCATTCAAAACCCTCTTCCAATTTTAAATCTCTTGAATAAGAACATCTATTCTCTCCTGACCTGCCTCGAGGGCCGTCAGGTTTGACCTGATGGTGCCCGAGTGGGCCTAGCCACGTGACGTTGAGTTTACCAGTGGTTCAATTTGGTTTGCCAAGAGAATTTGAAGTATAGAAAAAATAGCAGATACCAAACGCATATCCACCGAAGTAGCACCAAGTCCCCAAGTTGTCTTCCACCGCACCGAATCAGTTGCAAGACGTAAATACTGAGCAGCGTTGAACTTGTAGCAGCAGCAGCATCGGCGTCTCATGAGAATTACGTAGACGCTCGCGTCTACACGAGGCACGAGCGGCTGGCACGCACCGTCATGGGCTAGCGTTCCGAAAAAGATTAAAAAAGCTACGCTAAGAGATCGGTTGTCGATTTTTCCTCTCCCGCGAGAGCCCCAGACTTTACCGGTCTGCGTGGTCGCTCGTCGCCACAGTTTGGCGACCTCGGACGTGATACTTCCATACGCTCCTGTGGTAGAGACGACCCTGGCAGACCAACGCTACGAGAGCTCAAGGCTGGAACCCTTCCGAGGAAAGCGGTGAGCCCTCCTGTTGGGCCATCGCGATCCGCCTACCACCGTACTGGGACCAGCACCCTTCGGCGTGGTTTCTTTAGGCACCATCGCAATTTCAAGTCATTCGTATCCGCTCTCCAGCCTCAAAGTTTCATTACGCCGTTGCAGCGCTCTCGCCCGCCGCCAATGACGAAGTAGCAGATTTGTTGAACCCCCCATTGCCTACCACCACCTATGACCATCTCAAGGCCAGGCCTGCTAAAGCGCACAGCAGCTTCACAGCGTTCGCGCATTCAGCAGCTTCTGTCCGCTGAAGAACTCAGTGACCGACGCCCTAGTCACCTTCTTCGCCGAATGAGGCAGCTGCTCGGAAAGAATGCGAGATCCATCGACGACTTGCTGTTGCGCGAATTGTTTTTGCAACGACTCCCGGCTAATGTGCAGATGGTTCTGGCGAGAGCCTCTACCATGCATTTACCGGACTTGCCGTTTTGGCCGACGAAGTCATGGAAGTAGCCACCCCAACCATCGAAGCCACTACATCGTCTCCGGGTTACAATACAACCGCCCTAAAAACCCTTCCATGCTCTTCAGCAGCGCAAGTCTACGCTCGACTCCTGTGTGTGAGTGCCTGGAACGCATAATCTGTACAGCAGAAACATCGCCGCACGTCATCTCGTCGCCCCCGCAGCCGTAGTAACACCAACTCAAGACGCACGGGCACCCCGCAATGAAACAACGTCTGCGTTTGCTACTACGACCGCCGTTTTGGAAACAACGCTCGTCACTGTCGGCGTCGCAGCGCTTGGCAGGGAAACAGGCCGGCCGACCTCTAACGGCGACGAGTGGTCCGGTCCAACACACAAGTCGCTTTTTCCTACATGACGGAGAGAGTTACAGGACAACGGTTTCTTAGTGGACAACAGGAGCTGACGTCAGTATTCTCCCCGCCCACCCCTCCGATCTAAAAGCGACACCTGGGTCTTTTTGCAAGCCGTCAACAGCACCAGGATTCCAGTTTCTCGTCCCCCTCTGTCATGCTAAATCTTGACCTTCGACGAGCGTTCCCCTTGATTTTCCTGATTGCAGACGTCTGTCGTGCAGTCATTGGAGCAAACTTCTTGCACAACTACGGACTCCTTGTCGACGGCCAACGACGCCGTCTCATCAACTCCGAGACCCAGCTATCCATTCCCGGCGCCCCATCATCAGGCACATCGCCGATCGCGCCTATTTCGGCCATGTTGGATGCACTTTCGCCGCGTTCCTATGAAAGTTTCCCACCTTGATGGGCCTGCCGGACTGGACCCAACCGGTGCAACAAGACGTGTGCCATCGGATCGTCATCTCCAGCCCACCAGTCTATTTCCGACCCCGGCGTTTGTCCCCGGAGAAACTCAAGATCTCTCGCGCGGAGTTCGAGCATATGCTGCAACTTGGCATCATCCGCCCTTCCTCCAGTAATTGGCCATCACCTCTTCACATGTGCCTAAGAAGACGGGAGACTGACGCCCATGCGGTGATTACCAGCATTAAACAACGTTACATTGCCTGATCGCTACCCTCTATCGAAAATTCAGGACATCACATTAGCGTCGTACGGTGCGGCGATCTTCTGTAAGATCGGTATCGTTCGCGCCTATCATCAACTACCGGTCGCTGAAGAATACATTCCCAAGACCGCCATCACCACATCCTTCGTTCTTTTTGAATTTCTCCGCATGCCTATCGGCTTACGCAACGCAGGCCAATACTTTCAGCGTTTCATTGATTCCGTCACCCGAGACCTGCTTTCGTTTGTGCATACATCTTCACCACTTGCGGTTGTTGTTTTCACGCCTTGCCATAAAGTAAATGTCATCAATGCCGCCAAGAGCAAGCTCGGTCAACCCGAACTCGAGTTCCTCGGTCATATCGTCGACCCTAACGGCATTCGTCCACTGCCGTCTAAGATTCGCGTCATTGAAGACCTTCCCCGACCGACCTCATTGACCAAGCTTCGCCAATTTTCTCGGATTCGTCAATTTCTACCACCGATTCATCCCCAATTGCGTGCGACTTATGGCTCCGCTAAACGCCTGCTGCTGGTGAAAAAACGTAAACAAGTGCTTCAGTGGAATGAAGAGACCACCGAAACTTTTAAAACAGTCAAGTCTGCCCTCGCCGACGCCATGCTGCTTCAACACCCAAAGCCAGACGCGCCCACTGCCATCATGAACGACGCTTCAAACATCGTCGTTGGTGCCGTTCTGCAGCGATTCATCGATAATGCGTGTCATGCACTCACCTTTTTCTCCAAGAAATTGAAGCCTGTGCATTCCCACTACAGCGTGTTCGGCCATGAATTACTCACAATTTACCTGTCTATCAGACATTTTCGCCATTTCCTAAAAGGCCGTGCATTTACTGTCTTGACAGGCCACTAGCCCCCTGTGCGCGCAATGAGCCGTTCGGCGCCATGTTACTCGCCCCGCGAGTGTCGACACCTTTCCTACATCTCCGAGTTTACAACATTGTTCCGCCACATCAAGGGCACCGACAAACGTTCCAGCCGACGTTCGGAGTAGCGTCACTGCCGTTTCCAGGTTGACGTCTGAGCCTTTCATCATCGATGTCGACTTACTCGCCAGTCAACAGCGTGACGACACCAAACTTCGTTCACATCCGGAATTCGTCAACGACCCTGAAATTGGAGGACGTCGTTAGACTCCAGATGGCACGTCCCTCGTCTGCGACACTTCTACCGACACACCTAGACCATACATTCAGGCATCCTTCGCAGACGTCTATTCGAACCGTGCGCAACCTGTCGCATCCTGGCGTACGCGCGACACAGAAGCTTCTTTCCAGTCGTTCGTTTGGCCTCGGCTAACGCTGCTGTTTTCGTGTCAACGCTGCCAGATCCAGCGTCATCCCATTCCGCCTGCCAAGTCTTTTCTTCCGCAGGATGCTCGTTTGACACCTTACACCAGGACCTCGTCGGCCCTCTCGCCCCTTCCAAAGGTTACTGTACATACGAACATGCATCGACCGGAATACACGGTGGCCCGAAGCTACACTTATATCTGACATCTCAGCGCCCACTGTTGCAGCAGCTTTCGTGTATACATGGGTTGCAAGGTTCGGGCTGCCCATCCACAATAGTCACCGAGCGCGGTCGGCAGTTTGACTCAGAACTCTTCATCGAACTACTCAAACTCCCCGGAACATGTTTTCGCACGACTGCTTACCATCCGCAGTCCATTGGACTTGTTGAACGCTTTCACGGGCATCACCAGAGAAGTGGTTCTGCATTTGGCTCTCGTCTTACTTGGCATCACAGCCGCATTGAAGAGCGACCTAGGTTGCTTCTCTGCTGAGCTAGTCCGCGGCACTCACCTACACCTTCCATGCGATTTCTTTGTCGCCACCAGCAAAACACCTGTGCCGTCACCTGCCGACTACGTTGCCAAACTGCAAGCTTTCTTCAGCCAGATACACCCTTGTGCCTACACGTTCGCAAAAGCAAGGTCTGCGTACGTTTCTCCTGCACTCACCTCTGCTACCCACGTTTTCGTGCGCAACTGTGCCGTGCGGAAGCCTTTGCGGCCATACTATACTCCGGGCCATATTGTGTTCTCGAGCGTCGTCCGATGACGTTTCTCGTGAATGTCAACGGCCGATCAGACACAGTTGCCCTGGAACGTCTCAAACCCGCCTACATTGAAGCACCCGAGCCATCAGCCCCTAGAATGTGCGACGCAACCCTGCTACATCCATCGACGCCGCCTCCGTACGTGACACCCAAGACCAACGCCAAGACACGCCGTGTTACGTGGACTTTTCATCGTTCGTCGAACTTTCCTCCTCTCTAGGGGGAGGAGGAGGAAGAAACGTTATTTTAGGCAAGCACTAAGGCCAAGTAAAGAAGAGCGTGTGCACTTACTAAGTCACACGCTGGGAGAAACCTCTTGCACCGCCTCCATATATCTTGCACCTGTCAGACAGAAGAGTGAACCACAATCCCTGAGGACTGGCGTGGTGCTTTGATCATCCAGTCTCTGCCGTACAACATGGCTAGGGGGACTTACGAAGGCAGTCGAAACTGCGCGGTTACCGCCTTGCAGGGATGCTAGGGGTCATGTCCTGGAGTCTTCTACACGGACGCGTCTGGCCCCTCACCACGTCGGCTGGTACACGGCAGCCGTAGTCCATCAAAACGTACCCGTCAAGGGCTCACCTTTCGAGCGCCGGACATTACTCACGCGGAGGAGGTCGCCATAGCCCTCGCCACTGCGGACCCCGCATCTCGGATTTATCATCACCGATTCGCAGAGTGCGTGTCAAAATCTTACTAAGGTCGCATCACTATTCGCGCCGCTCGTATCCTCAAGCGCTGTGAATATTTAGACCGCCCAAATCCACGTGTCGTCATCTGGACTCCGGCCCACGCAGGGCTAGGTGGTAACGAGGCTGCCGATGCCTCAGCCCGGAGCGCTTAATTTCCCTGGACCCCGCCTCGCCCTCCATCGCCTGACGTTTCAGAACCTAATCCGGTAACTTCCTTTCGAAACAATCACGGATATGTACAAAAACGAACAGGCTCCGATTTCCGCCCCCGCACCGCGCCTGACTAAGACGGAGGAGCGCTTGCTCTTACGTCTATTCACCAACACAATATTGTGCCCGGCGTTACTTAAGCATTTCAATCCGGCCTTCTCAGGGAATCCCCGCACTGTGATCATCCGTTCGCGGATCCTTTCCACGTGGTGTCGGGCATGTACCTCAAACCCGGCGGTCCTGGCCAATCCCCTCCCCTTACCCCCCTACCCGAGAGTGCTGGGAGGCTGCCCTGCTCGGCTGCTCGACCCTTGGAGGGCCAGAGAGCCCTCGTGGCCAGGGCACGCGCTGCTGCGGAAGCCCCATGGGTCCCGGACTAGGGACTCCTCCTAGAGTTTGTAAAGGGTCGGCCCTAAGGCCGTCCTTATCTCTCACTTGTAAATACAGCAAATAAATGTTTTTCACCACCACCACCGCCAAGGCCCGCTGATGATCCACCGAGTCCGAGTGAAGCCAGCACTCCAGGAAGGAGTGGGGGGGGGGGTAGGGAATAAGGAGAGGTAATGGCAGTGTTACAATAGTACAGGATGTGTTGTGTATCTGCCCTTATCGGGCCCTCTGTAGCGGCAAGCAGCATCGGCGTCGCCTGAGAATACGTAGACGCTCGCGTCTACACGAGGCACGAGGGGGGAACAATTACCGGCGGAGCGAGCGGACGCATGTCACCCTCGGCTCCATGTGTCTTTTTTCACTGCGGGATTTCTTCAGTCGCACCTTAAAGTGCATCGACCGGATGCATGAAGTTGTGTGCACCACCGAGAACCCCAATTGCGAGGTAGGGGAACGCTTTTTCCGAATTTAGAGGACTTTTTGGTGCCCGGGAGGAGCGCCCGCCGCTGGGCCTAACGCGGACTTCAGCCTTTGGCGGGGGAGCGGTAGGCCCAGCCCGAGCCTCGGTGAAGCCGCCAGCGGAACATCGAACTATCGGTGATTACGCAAGCGAGCATTAACCTCAAATGACTACCGCTGTGCATGTAGAGGTGGACGGCATCGAAATTGCGCCGGACCAGTGCACAAGATCGCAAGGCTGGAAAACTGCCTGCGAGAGAGTCAGGCACAAAGGCATGGGCAAGCTAGGAGTAAATCCCTTACTTGAAACAAGCCAAGGTGGCGCCAAGGCCACGGCTGATGTCAACAGCCGGAGCAACAACCTCGGCGGTAGCGCCACTGGCAGCGATACAAGTCACTCGAAGGCGAAGCGTGTAAACAAGGGCAAATTGTTGAAGGGCGCGCGCATGCCAGACTTGCCACGCGGCGACATAAAGATCATGTTACGACCACAAGGCGGGCTCCACGTGAGCGACGTGACCCGCGTTTAATTAAGTCGTGCAACTGCGGCGGCGGCACAGATCCCCGCAAATGAAGCAAGTGAAGACATCGTGTGCCTCAACCTCCAGCAGAATGTCGTCGTGGTGAGCACCTCCAAGAGAGAGCACGTCGACCGATGCGCTGCCGTAGGAAGATCGACATACGCGGCACGGCGCACGAAGTTAGTGCCTACGAAGCGGCCCACCACGACACGGTGAAGGGCGTCATAAGGGGCATCCCGCTTGCGAATACGGCCCAGGAGATTCAGGACAATGTTGTGCACAAGCATAACCCACGGACCTACAGGCAAACGGAATCGGCAAGACCCATCAGTCGTCATTGCTTTCGAAGGTCACAAAGTACCCAATTACGTGAGGTACGGCAACCTGCTCACGGAGTGCACGTTGCACAGAAAACGTTGCACAGTGGCCACACAATGGACGTGTGCCCGGATCCATCGAACACAATCTGCCGAGGATGCGAAATCTCCACCCCGCTGCAGACCACGAATGTGTCCTAAGTGTGGCCTGTGCGGAGGCAAACACCTGACCATGGACAAGGCCTGCAAAGCCCGCTTCAAGACGCCCTACGTCGTCCACCGGCGGCTCTTGGCACGGCGCCGAGCGGAGGAAGAAGACGCTGGGAGAGCAACCAAGACAAGAAAGGTCCTGCAGGCGGACCCCGCCGTAGCGCCTCCAAACAACGGGGTCGGTCACAAACGCCGGTACGCAGCAGTCAACAACAGTGGCGGCGGAAACGGCCGCCAGAGTCGTTCCCGATCGAAGGCACCATCCGGGGGCGGCAACGGGCGGCGACAAACCCCGCTCGCACATTCCGTGCCAGTTCGAGGTCCCCGGAGCGAGTCAACCAGACGCCGAGGGATCGCGGAGAAAAAGGTGGCTAGACCAACAGGTTCTCCCGTCACTCGAACCAGCGACGCCGAATTCTCCTCCCCTCACCCCTCCCATCCCCTTAACCACGGTGTAAGATAAGGAGAGGTGCTGGACACTCTCCCCCAACGGCGCGCGAAAGCGCCGCTCGCTCGCGTCCAGATTATGTTCGGCTTGGTTGCAGCTGGTTCGGCGCCGTCGTAGAGGGCGCTGCGGTATGCGGTCCCATAGGGTGCCTCGATGCCAGCGCCGCCGTTCAGGGTGGTGCCAGCCTTTGACCGCCCCCGCGCCGCCGCTTTCTCGCTGCGACGCCATATTGTGTCACAGCGAGCCGTTGCGATTGCTTGGTGCCGGTGCTGAGTTCGAGGCACAGTGCGCGCGGATGCTTCGCGGACGCTTCTACTTGCTAGACAGTGTTCAGCCGCATGACTGACAAGCTATCAAGTGCATCGTGTTGACATGACGGGCTTTTGTGTTCCCAAGTGCGCCGGATCGACGCGTAAAGGACTGCGTTGTTTTCGCTTCCCCCGGGACCCAGAGCGACGGAAGAGATGGGAAGCCCAAGTAAAGCGCGATCACTGGAAGGCAACGGATAACTCCTGCATTTGCGAGGTAAGTGTCAAGAATGTTTAGACTACCGCACCGTGTTTTTCATTTAAATAAGAAAGTATTCTCTGATCCTCGCTCACGTACCTACGTTCGCTCAGGAACTAAGTAAGCACTGCACCGATGCTCTCTGAGTAGCGTATGGTTTGCGAGCGCGCGTCGCATAGGCTTTTTTCGTTTTGATGGGCGCAGTCTGTACCCTTATTTTAAGGACTGACGAAGATGCTTAGCCGCGAAATATCTTACATTAGCTAATCGTCACGTAAGCCACCTATCTTCCTTTTTCACGGGAAGCACACTCGTGTGTGTCTCTTCTTTCTTTTTTTTCTTTTTTCGGTACTGGTTATTTGGGACTAAAGAACGCAGTGCTAGAGCGGGCTGTTTTGTAGTGGTAAGCGAAACATTGTGATTTTCTCTGATTTCTCAGGAGATATCTTGCGCACCTCAGGGTTACGTTACATAGCTGATTTTTAGACTTGTACATATTTGTAGCGTGGTGATCGTAAGCCGATGGTCATTCGTGCTCATTCCCGATCGTAGTGAGTACTGTGACGGTCTTTAAATGCCTGTGCACGGTATGCCCAGGGTAGTAGGTTAAGGGGCATCATGGGACCAAAATGTTTCGGCGCTTTCTGGCATGGTGTGTTGTAGCCTGTGCATTTCTTCGAAACGTGTGAAGCGAGGTAATACAGCATTGCTTCTGCTAAAATTTATTTTTAAGCACTGTAATGGTTCTCTGTATTTACAAGGCAATTTTTCATATCAATAATCACTTTGTTGTTTTACCTGTACTCAGAAACACTTTGAAGAGGACCAGTACGAGGGAAATCGACAGGATGGGCGCCGTCTGTTAAAGTCAACAGCCCTACATCATCATGGACTATATTTTCGAAGTGAAAAACATTGCTAATCTGTATTTGACTGTCTTAGTTTCATTTACGGTTTTTGTACGTGATATGTATGCAGTGTTGTTTATTTTTCAATGTAGTTATCAGTGTTGTAATGGTTATTTATCAAATGTTCTGTACTCGCCATCGATGTGTTTGGCTGATGCGACGTATTCGATGGTAGCTGATGTATGTATTCTGGCTGGATATTTGGCTGGATATCTTGATTATATTACCCGCGGTTGCGTTTTCTTGTTTGCATTCTTGTTTTCGATTTATATTGTGTGTAATAAGGTTGATGTACTCACTTGAACCCCCCCCCCCCCCCTGTAATGAAAAAAAAAAAAAAAACTCTCTCTATCCCGAATTGTGTGTCGAGCCTACCTTGCGAATTAATTTTTTTATCTCGTCTTTCAACATAACCTTCAGGCGCCACACAGTACATATAATTTTTCATGTACATATCTCTTTCATGATTGATTGTACTAGACATTATAAGTAAATGTATTTTGTGCATCGTTTGATTTCTTGTGTGTACTACGCAAGATTTACACAGACAAGTTACGTTACATTTTTCTCTACAGCACTAACTAAACCTTATTTTCACATCGCAGTTATTTTTACACCAGCTTAATCCTTTCGCCACACAGTTTGTGGGCAAAAAAAGCAAAAATTGCGCGTAGATATCGTCAAATAATTTCAACGAACGCGAAGAGCACGCGCAACGCAAGGGAAACTAACCGCCGTGCGCGAGTGGCTGGCTATGGTAAAGGAGGCGTGACGTGTAAACCAAAATACAACAGCGAAAAAGAAAAACTTCCACACACAGGGGGTCGCAAACCTTATATACCAAGCATCGAAGCGCAAAAAAATAGTGCGTATTTTAAACATACACACGGCATATTAAATGTGATTGAATTAGGCAACTTGGGGCATGTTCCCGGCGCCATACATTTACGTCTTCGACCTTCAACGAGTTAACGGCTATTGGTTATAAAGATATGCAGATGGGACACCGATAAAAAAATCCTCATCAAGGCAAAGCACTTGGAACGCGCCGCGAGTAACACTTATGAACGCAAGCGTAGCTGAGTCTCAGCTCGTGTGCACAATATGGCGGCGCCAGCGGGGTTGTCTCCACCCTGGACGGCGGCGCTGGTTATCGAGGCACCCTACGGTCCCAGCCTCGGCGGCAAGGCGCGTGCTGCCGCTGCTTCGTCTTCCTGCTTGCATGTGCGGTGCGCTGTTTTGAAGGCACGATTTTTTGTTCGCGTTCGTTTCATGAGCTTGTGCTTGGGTATTGTCGCCATGGGCCCTCGATCAAGGTGGCAGTGGCCTTCTGAGGGGCGTTTGAAATGGCTAGAAAGTGCTTCGTTCCGAACTGCAATTCTGGATACCTGACTTGTGCGGAGCGTGTGCCTTTATTCAAAGCGCCGTCCGACAGCGGTCGTCTCGAGCAGTGGCGCCGTGCAAATCTGAGGGCACACCGAACTCTAACGCCTACCGACCATGTCTGCACCAGCCATTTTTCAGAGGATACGATATCGATGGCATATTACGCGGAGCGCTCGATAAAAGGATTCCCACTCATTTCCAAACTGTCCAAAGAACCTCACACGATCAACTAAACCTCGAAGCCGCTGCGGAAGAGAGAACCTCCTGTGTGCCACAGTAGTTTGTGCAAATTTTGCTGCATGTACAAGATATATACTGGGTGGTTTACTATCATGCACCAAGATTTCAAAATATGTAAATGTCACGTAGCTGGACAGAACCAAGGTAATGTTGTCTGCCGTCGCTTGGAGATACTCAGATTATTTTTTATTCCGCTTAATTACATAATTATTTCATAATTGATTATTCAACTTTTTAATGCTATAATTAGATAAAAAGTGTGAAGGAGAGAATTGTACAGCAGCATGGAAAACTCCCAATATCGCTTTCTGTTGCTCAATACGTGATACATAAAGGTATTTTCCGAGCGTGAACGAAACCCGCGAATACAGTAATAGAGAGGTTTAGCTTGTCCGGTAATCGGGTAAACGCGGGCGGTCCGGGGGTTGGGCCGTGTTAGCGGAACCGCAAACGTGAGCGGCCTGTATGGTGCTGCCACCTGGTGGCGCAGAGCTCAAACTGACCAAAAAAAGCTAATATTGCAGTAACCAAGTGTACTCTACTTCGATGCTTGTGTAAATTTTCTGCAGCAACCGATTACGCCACTGCCGAAAATTTACACCAGCAGCTTGGTTATTGCAATATTAGCTGTTTTTTGTCCGTTGATTTCTGCGCCACCAGGTGGTAGCACCATAGAGGCCGCTCACGTTTACGCTTGGCAAAACGCCCCAACGTCCGGTCCGCTCGCGTTTACCCGATTACCGGACAAGCTAACCTCTCTAATATTGCCGTGCGACTGGCCGCTCGAGGCACTTTGCGTGTATTCGTGAGCTTCTTTCATGCTCGGAAAAACACTTCTACGTAGCGCGTATTGAGCAATAGAAAGCTGTATCGGAGTCTTTCATGTTGCTCTACAATTTTCTCATTAACACTTTTAATCTAATTATAATAATTGAGAAGTTGATCAATAAATAAGACTAATTATCTAATTCGGCGGAATGTAAAAATAACTGAGTATCTCCAAGTGTTCTGTCCAGCTACGTGACATTTGAATATTTTCAAATATTGTGCACCCTGTAATATGGCTGTTTTCTGTGCAGATGTGTGCCTGATTTTCAAATTTGTTTAATCCTGGCTACTGTTTTTTTTTAAATGCGCGTGCGGTGTATATTACACGCTGGTATGTTTTTATACAACATTTTTTCATTGTGTGAATTTTCTGGAGCAACACGATTATGCCACTGCCGAAAATTTACACCAGCAGCGAAGTAGAATACACTTGGTTATTGCAATATTAGCTGTTTTTGAGACCGCAAGCTTCTGGGATGGTTATCACCTATTAAATTATCGAGCTGCTTCATGCACAAGTTTTTTCGTATTGTTCTACGCAAAAAAAAAATGTCTATGGGATTATTGTGTGGTGGGTGTTAGTGTATTTGTGGACAGGCTGTAGCATGCATTGTCAAACACGCTTACATTGGCACATTCTCATATGCAATTTAAGAAAAAAGAAAGTCACCTCTTTTTTTTTAGATCTTGCAAGAGCCACTCCGTCCTCAATGGACGAAAGCCCAATGAATAATATACAGGGTCTATGTTAAGTGGAATTGGAATAAAGAAGGCATTTGCTCAGGTTTTCATCAGTAAACTGTGGTAGTGATGCTCTAATTCAAGATAGACGCCTGCCTTCCTGCAGCCTAAAAATTACCATTTGAAAGAGTTTTTACATAGCTGATGTGCATTCTCATCTTAATTAAGTTCTAGCCATGGACAGCCACATTGCTCTAGTGCATTGCCTATCGCAAGCTTGCGCCGTTTCATTTCTTAATTTATATCGCGGCCACATTGAATTCGCGCAACGATGATTGAACGGTTTTCTGAGTGTGAATGGAAGCAGCGATAAGCATGAAATACATTTTCTGGTGCAGTCACTATTTTCTTCTGATCGAGAGGTAGCACGTGCGCTAACACTTTCATTTTTTTTTTTATGCTTGGATGAACGGCTAGACCGGGCGAAACAAATTGTGCGCGCGAGGGTAACTTCAGTGGGCTCTGAGTGCTGCCCGATTTATCCATGTTCACGTCATCCATGCCCTGCACAAGGAACCTTCATGTTAGCGAAGCCAGGTACACTTATCACTTTAATGTGAAATAACGACTTTTTTTTCGCGCTTTGAGATTTACTCACTCCACTATGAACGAAAATTTAGCGGAGGCAGAGGAATGCCAAGCCGGCGCCGAAGCTGGGACCGCTGGCCGCGGCGCCATCTATCTGCTCGCAGCAGAGCTACTCGGTGCGCCCGCGCGCGGCCGAACATAATCTGGACGCTCACTCGCGCGCAGTGTCAACACCTAAATATTCTTCCACCGTGCCCTTAACTCACAAGCGAATCCGTAAAAGGACAGTAGCGAAGTGAAAAGCTGAAGAGGATCATAGAGCCCCAATACGCTCAGATCCACGAGCACAGCGCCCAATACGGGCGCTTATAATAAGAGCGAAACGCTGGCGAGTAACAGCAGCTCGCCAAATGCAAGACCCCAAAACAACAACACGGCGGCAAGCAACGCCAGAGGCATGCGCAAGGTGCCGCGGAGGGACCCCCCCCTCACCCACCTGGCGGACGGCGGGAGACGCTGGGGCCACGCAACCTGCATCAAATAATCAAGAGGCGATGGACGAGAGCCTCGCTAGCGGAGAGGAAGCGGCAACGCAGAGACCGTGACCACGGCAACGACACAGATCCCGCGAGAAGGAGAGATGACGGTCATTTGGCTGCAATTTCCCAAATTAACGAAAGGCTAGGCAAAATGGACGCCCGACTCGAAGCTGTTGAGAGTCAGCTTCACACGCCATCAGTGAAGCACAAGCGACTAGCGCTAAAGGTAGCCTCAACATTGTTGAGGAACCGCTTCGCGTCCCTGAAAAAGGAGCGGGCCGAAGAATCAAGAAACGATCACGACGAAAGGTGCAATCGACTCGAGACGTCCGGAAAGGATGATGCAGAAGCCAAGTAAGAAGCACAAGAAGAAGACCGGGAGGACACCACCGTATTTGCCAATGGTACTGTTACATATTGACAAAGAAGCGGAACTGCTGTTAAACATTGACGCGCAAGAAAACAAGGCCGACGTAATTACTCTACAAGAAACAAACGGGAAACCAAGACTCCCGGGTACGTCACTTACATGGACCCGACAGGGATCGGAACGGCGGTGCTCGTCCGCAGCAACGTGGTGTCAACTCAACAGGTCACGGCGCAGGGCGGGTGCGAGCACACACTTGTCGAAATTCATGCAAGAGAAATTGGTAACTTAGGCAATCTATTCGTAATGAGCGCTTGCTGGCGGCCGTCACAACGACAGCACGAATTTGACCGCATCGTGAGCCAGGCGAAAGGGTTGGCGGGCACCAGGCCGTCTGGATCCTCGGCGACTTTAACGCCCCTCAAACAACCTGGGCTATGAGTTCCAGTCCAAGAGATAAAGCGTTGGCCAAAGCATGGAGGATCACGAGATGGCCCTCGTGAACGAGCTGGACGTAACCACCAGAAGAAGCACAGTGCCGCGAGGAACATTACTCCAGACCTTTCGTGGTTATTGGTCACGCTAGAAGTCTCCTGGAAAAGCGAAGAAGATGACCTGGGGTCTGCCACAGCGTGATCAGCATCACGATCCGAGGCGCCCGATATCGGGCTGGGCTGGAGATGGCGCGGATCACGGATTAGGACAAGATGAGAAAGTTTACCCAAGAACAGGAAGAGGTGTCCGGGGAAGAATCGGGACAAGCTGAAAGAAAACAGACCTACACCGAATGAGCGAGGGACCAGAAGAAGGCCCTCCAAAATTTACCCAGGAAGTCGCAACGACGTCGCAGACACTGTACGTGGACGCCAGCCAGATGACCCAGTGGGCGGCCCGGCACTCGTTAACGCGGCGGTGGAAACGTCAGAGACACAACAGAAAGCTACCCAACCGTATAGCAGTCTTGAACAAACAGATTGCCGAGCACGCGGCCAAAACTATGCAGGGAAAATTGGCTGAATACCTGCGACGGCATGCAGGACAAGCTCTCGACATGGAAGACGTGGTGTCTCTTGAGGCATCCGATCACCCGCTGAGTAGTAAGACTGGATAAGAATGGATAGTTGGGCGAGTTGGTACGGTAACATATTCTTGATATAAGCGCGAAGAAGGCACGGACGGTAGCGCAAGAAGACAGGACGAGCGTAGCGCTCGTCCTGTCTTCTTTCGCTACCGTCCGTGTCTTCTTCGCGTTATATCAAGTAAAAGTGCGACCAATCGGAACCTTGCCAAGTATTCAATAGCACAAGGGAGACGGCCGCAGGCTCGTGGAAGACCTGAAGGCGAAGTACCTAAAGACAGGGAAGGGCCAGTACCCGGTGCCCGAGAGTACGAAGGACCCGAAACAAAGACTGGACCGGCCGTTTACCATGACGGAACTGTGGACAGCGATAGATGAAAGTAACAAGAGAAGTGCACCGGCAGGGACGCCATAACTTACAAACTACTCGGTAACATGAGCGGTGCAGCAGCCGCGGCCTCCTAGAGCACATCAACGAAGCCTGGGAGAGCTCGCGGTTGCTGAAGAAATGGAAGGACGCCGAGGTCCTGGAAGGACGCCGGAGTCCGCTTCATTCCAAAACCCGGCAATGCCCTCACGATAGACAACATGCGGCTCATCTGCCTCACGTCCTGCGTGGGGAAGGTGATAGAGCTCATAGTCTTTCACCAGCTTCAGAAGCACCTCGAAGAAACGGATCAGATGCCGGAGACGATGTACGGCTTCAGGCAAATCTCAGCACCAAGACGTGATGATCCAAGCAGGCAACGAGGCACGTGCGGCGCGGGATACTCGCCCTCGATCCGAAGGGAGCGTTTGACAACTTGTCCCATGCGAGCGTGTTGCAGAGTCTGAACAAGACCAGGTGTGGCCGAAAGACATTCCGCTACATAAAAGATTTTCTGTCAAACCGAACGGCGACTATCCGATAGGGGAGGAGAAGTCGGACCCTGTCGGCTCGGACGTATGGGCACCCCTCAGGGATCGGTCTTGTGGCTCCTGCTCTTCAATCTGGCCCTGCTAGCCCTGCCCGATCTACTCAAGCAAATTGAAGGCGTGGATCACGCGTTCTACGCCGACGACATTACGGTGTGGACGGCCCGAGCCGGGTCCGATGCCTGGATTGAGGAAGCCTTGCAGCGGGCGGCAACGACCGTGCACGAGTACGCCAAGTCATACGGACTGAGCTGCATTCCCCAGAAATCGGAGCTGCTCATGATCCAACCGGGAAAACCCAAGAAGGAGCTGCCGCCGAACGTGATCATCACCATCGACGGAACGGCCATCAAGCCAACACAGCAGACTAGGATTCTCGGTCTACTGCTTCAGAGCGACGGAAGGCACACACCACCGTCACAAAGATCAAGCCTAGAACCGAACATATACTTAGTATGATTCCGAGGGTATCTAAAAGAAACCGAGGCCTTAAAGAGGACGATGCCATGTGCCTGGTACGCGTGTTCGTCGTGTCGTGGGTTACCTGCTCCGCCCCGTATTTCCAGTTGGCGAAGGCGAATAGGGACACCCTAAATACAATGCTTCGTAAGGCAACGAAGCAAGCACTGGGCATGCCCATATACTCGCCCACGCAAATACAGCATGGGCACCCACGCATGGGCGCCCACGTGTTGTGGGCGCCCATGCTAGACATGGGCGCCCACAACACGGTCGAGGAGCTCATCGGAGCCCACCATCAGAGAATCTGGCTCAGTTACATCGAACATGGACGAGCCTTCCTAGCAAGATAAGATGGCATATCGATAAGATGGCGTTGCTTCAAGGCGGCCCTTCCGGAAGACTGGAAGACGACCATTGAGACTAAACCCCTTCCCCGGAACATGACTCCGGGTAAGGACGACGAGAGGCGCACCGCGCGGGCCAACGCCATGGCCCGGAAGCTGCAAGACAACCCCAGGGTTCTCTACGTGGACGCTTCGCTCCGAAAACACAGTTACCGTGCCGCGGTGGTGGTTGCGTCAAAAGACAGGCTGATCGTCAGCGCGTCCCTGAAGAAGGAGCTGCCGCCGAACGTGATCATCACCATCGACGGAACGGCCATTAAGCCAACACAGCAGATTAGGATTCTCGGCCTATACTGCCCGAAGTTGCCGAAGAAGCGGCCGCGGCCCTCGCACTCACACAGCCGAGCGCGGACACCGTGGTCACCGACTCAAAGACAGCCTATGGAAGCTTCCGCAGGGGTAATCTCTTCTGCAGCCCGAGCCATTCTATCCAAGTCCAAGCCTCTGGCAAGAGCCATAGAGCTCGTATGGGTCCCGGCTCACTAGCAGGTAACAGGCAACACCATCGCCGACTACCATTCCCGAGAAATGTCAATCCGGGGCCGAGCACGAGCCGGAAGAGCTACCGCACCCGTTACCAGCTTTCGGGACATTACCCTGAGTACCGAGAGGAAAGCTTTACCCTGACAGAATCGCACCCCAAACTCACCAGGCAACAACAGACGATCCAGCGTCGAGCGCAGGCGCTTGTGCATTCCGCACTGAAGAACGCATCTACCCTGCGGGACACGATACGCTCTGCCCTTTTTGCAAAAGAGAAAAGGGCACCCTGCCGCACATCTTGGCAGATTGTACAGAACTGAAGACCCCCCCCCCTCCTCGCATACCGACCTCCCCCCCCCAACCCTTGAGCAATGGGAGACCTTGTTATCCAGCCCCGCCTTACCGATTCAGCTCACACTTACGGACAGTGGCCAGGAGCTGCTGGGAACATATGGGTCCCGTAACAAAGGAACCTGGTGCCAAAGGAACCCGGAACCTGGTGCAAAGGAGTCTGGTGCCTGCGTGCACCACCGATTTATTTTGGTCCCTATAAAAGTTGGTTCATCATACACGAGGCACGAGCGGCTGGCACGCACCAGCACGGGCGGCATTCCGAAGAGATTAAAAATGCTACGCTAAAAAATCGGGTGTCGGTTTTTCCTCTCCCGCGAGAGCCTGAGACTCTACCGTCTACGTGGTTGCTTGTCGCCACAAACTGATTACAATTCCGTAGGTCTGTACCAGTGGCGTAGCCAGAAATTTTGTTCGGGGGGGCTGAGGTTGCAGCGCGGCCTCCTCCTTATAGAATTTGTCGAGGGATCAAATACATGAATAATAAATGCATTGCCAATGCCATTGTATATTAGATGCTGCAAATGAATTATTGAACGCTACGCACTGTCAAGTAAATATGTATTTTTTCATAAAAGAATATATTCGTATGTCTTAAAATTCTAGCAGAAATAACTGATGTCAATGCGGCTGCGTTTTTTTTTCGTCTATTTAATAAGGAAAGAAATATCACACGGACATTAGAACTATATGAGTTCGAAACCCAAGCAATGTATACAGCTGATATGAATAACGTAAAGGCCATCTATTGAATAAGTTGAGGACAAATATTTTGATGAATCTTCGTCATTCAAGAACCTTGTTTACATTTTTGCACATATGCAACGGCCAGGAAAAAACCTCAATGACGCTGTCCCTCGTTGCAATAGATTGCGCAGGAGCAGCTGTTATCGGTCGTGTATTGTAATTACACCGAGATATACTCGCAACAGTGAGTGCAAATAAAAAGTAGGAGGAGAGAGAGAAGTCATAAGGGAAAGGCAGGGAGGTTAAACATGCTGAGCCCGGTAGGCTACCCTGCACTGGGGAAGGGGTAGAAGGGATTGAAAGAGAAGGAAGAGAGAAGTTCACAGTTCGCACGTTTCATATTTACAGTTAAGCGTTCATCGCTGAGTTTCGTCACAGGCGGTCATACACTTGTGCACTTCAAAAAACACAGCACGTCTTTATAGCCCTGCACATAGCAGACGCACGAGGCCACATGCCCAGATATTTTCCTCCGTAAGAAACCTGTCGTCTAAGTGCCCCAAAGCCGTCCGAAGGGCAATCCTCATCTTCGTATCTGTGGCAGTTACTAAAAGTAGGAGTTCTGCAAATATACATTAGAAATGCGAAGATAGAATGGAATATACAAATGCGAAGATACAACTCGCTAAGGGCAAAAAAGAGTCGCTAGGAACAAAGTTCACTGCTTGTATACACAACACCTCGCAACAAAACTTAAATGCACGTCTAAGTCTCCAATAAATCTACGTATTTAAGCAAACGTCACTGTATATTATGCGTCAAACACAAATAAACACTTGCGGAGTCAGAGATAGTAAACTTTGCGCACAGAAAGACAGATGATCTAGGCAACAACAAAACTATGATCGCAGACATCATGATAGGTACTCGGGCCATGCAGCGGTCGCGACAGCACCATACAGTTAGAATAATAGAGGAATAATGCAGAAATCAGTACGAAATTGTGTAATTTAACTGCCTGCACAGCCGCACAATTATTCTGCACCCAAATTAAAGGAGGTTTTGCTTCGTTTCAAAAAAGAAATAAAAGCAGGTAGCTAAAAAGGAAAGAAAAGGACAAGCGAAAGACACATATGATACGGCAGTTACTACCCAATATCCAATGTATTTTTCGCAAACGCATCGTGGGCCGGGCTTTCAATGAGCAAGGTCGGTCAAATTGGTTATTGATGTCCTCGTAATTTCGTATTCGCATGATAATTTTGATCATGATGCTAACTGCTAGAATAAACGGCTAAAATTTCTGCGGTTTTAAAAGCTAACGAACGTTAGCTTTTACGTTTTCATAATTACGAGCTTATGGACCTGAAGGAATAGAGCTTTTAGTTGCATTGATTTTGCTGCTTCGCTATCTAAAGGACAAACTTCTCTCGGCGGGGAAGTTGAGCGAAGTGGTCAATGTTTCGGACACGTTAATGCCCACGTCTTTGTGGGTGTATAGAGCACCAGTCTAACCATGCGTTTCACAGACATTATGGAGCGCAAGTAGTTTTTTTAGTAAACTCTTGTAAAAAAATATTCTCTCTGCGCTGGCAGTGGTCACTAGAAGGTGACTGGAATCTGGAACAGTTTGTACACATTTACATAGAACCTGCAGTTGCAATGAGAGATGGGCATCTATTCCGGTGCTAAAACCTAAAACACTCCCTCGATGTCGTTGGCATCCTTGTTTAGGTACTTTGCACAAACAGTAGGCGTTCGATTCCGGCGATGTCCGTCGTTTCGTCAGCAAGTACGGAGAAGCAGCCTGCTTATGCAACTAGGCATTCTTTGATAATTTCGCCCCAAATTTCTATAATTTGGTTTTGTGCATCTGGGCTTAATACGAGGCATTACTGGGGAAACTTTCCAAATGGTTCTTCAGATATGTATCTCCACAATCAGCTCGCATGCGAAGAAGCGCTCTGAAAATACCTGTATTTTCAGGGGGGCCTATGCTTGAATCCATAGGGCCACTGTCCCTCTGGCCAACGAGAGCCAGACCTTGTAGGCCGCAAAAAAGAATTTCCTCAATAATAGGCCATTTCCTTTCTCCTGTTTTCTCAAATTTACTTTGCCTGCCCTGGTCCAGCTGATCGATAACATGGGCACGCGTCCTGAAAATGTTTGGAGAAAATTATCAGCTGCTAGCTCACAGTCACGGTAATTTAGTATTTTCGTGTGTGTGGAAGATTGCGAGCGCGTGCTTTCATTTCTGGAACGGCTTGGACATGAGGGCTCCAGTGCACGCATGTTGGTCCAAGTTTATAACAGCATTAACCCATAAAGTTCCAGAATTGAAAATCTTTTGAAGCACGCCTTTGGAAATGTCAGTGCACCTTTCGCGTCAAAGTTTATGAGAACTTTACACCCTAAAATTTGGAATTAAATCCATGCGCTCCGTAGATTCCGCGACCGCTGCGAGATGCCGCAACGCGCCCGCTCGCTATCGAAAAGCCCTTGAAAGTTTGTGCTCGGATGGGGCTCCTTGCGTTACGTGACCCCAGGTGCCACGAAATCAACCACAGGTGCCACGAAATCCAGCCCGAGTTCGCAATGTTCGTGCCGAAATGTCTTTCGAGCGTGAAAAAGACATTGTAGACAGAATGCAGAATGATTGAACATAGCTCGCCTACACGAACATGTCGCAGCCTATGACACTAAGACACCTGAAAAATGGAATTCTGCACTCAAGAACGAATTATGATCAACAAATGCTTCGACATACACTTCCAACTTCACCTCAGTAACCTCGCCTTACGAGAAATAGACCTTCTGTCCTTATGCAGCCTGCACAACTACTTTCAGTCAAACTAATCCTTGTTGTTAATGAGTTTGTTCATATGCAATACTGTATGACTCCCCCCCCCCCCCCCCCCCTTTATTTGCTTTAGTTTATGCTTCACTGAATATAGTGCTATGTTATGTTTTTTTTTTCCTATTTTTTCTTGTTTTCCTATAATAAGACTTTGTTTATGTAATCTATAATGCTCATGTATAAATTCAATATTTCCTTGTTAATGCAGACTACTTGTTTTTCTAATTGTTAAAGTGTATTACGCCTGTCTCGTATACACATTTTTTTTAATTGACACCTTCCCATCTGTTTACTCGCATGTGAGCGCCCACGCCCCTGTTGCCTTTGATGGGTTTTTGGGCTGGTCAAGTTGCCTGCGTGCAACTTTTTATCCAGAACCCACCATGTAATTCTTTTCATGGGAAGTAAATTACTATTATTATTATTATTATTATTATTATTATTATTATTATTATTATATTATTATATTATTATTATTATTATTATTATTATTCCCGGCGTCGGTGGTAGTTTGGTCGGCGGTGCATGCCGGCACGAAAAAATTTCGGGGGGGGCTGAAGCCCCATCAGCCCCCCCCCCCCCCCCCTGGCTACGCGCCTGGTCTGTACGTCTCAATTACTCCCACAAATTATGAGGTCTGCCTTTAGTAGCTGGTTCAGATCTATGCTGAAATCTGCTTTCTGCTGAGACACGCTGCAACCACAGTATCATTATAGACGTTGTATACACTATATCGTTTTGAGTAAGTCTAGGATAAATTATTCGATGACTCAAGCGCAAAGTCAGGCACCTCACCCCGCACCACGAAATCATGATGCGCTGCCTGCATCCAGCCGCTCGCAAACTAGTTGGTGGTTGGCGTCGGCTGCAGGTTCCATCTCCGCTGTCATCCAGTCGCTCCCGAACCAGCTGATGGTGACTGGCATTGCTGCAGGCTGATATTGAATTTGCTGTTGTCATCCAATCTGGCGAACCAGGTGTTGGCGACTGGTGTTGGCTGAATGGTCGATCTCACCGCGGCCATACAGTTTGTTGAGAGTCGGGTAGCGTTTAGGCCGGTGATCCTTTAAGCCACAGGGATGAGTACGTTCGGGAGTAAGAGCGCGAGAAAACGGCTTTATTCTACATCTTTACGGTGGTTACAGATGTGCAAGCCTAATCCATGGGGGAGCACATCGAATGTCAGCTCGCTACATGTCTGAGCACATATCAGAACACATCAGGACACACCCACTGAACCAAATGTGTCCGCGTATAAAGCAGTCGTCTTCCCTAGTTCCCTGCACAAGGGAATTCGATGGCCTTGATGCGGCCAATCAGGGGTCGTATTGTCCACAGAACTCCGCCTCTGATACCCAACCTTCGAAGCAAGGACGGCGCAATCTGGAAACTTCACACTCCTTCAACGAAAGCCGTCGACTTGATTTCTTGCTCCCCGTGACGGTTCTCTTGCCTGGTCAGGAGTTCTTCGTGCTGGTCCCCGCTTCCTCGAAGGGTGGCTGTTGTGGTCGCTTCTACGTGAGCTTCTTTGTCATCGCGTCACAGACGGTTTCGGGCCGCGTCGCCAGGTATGCAGCCGCTGATGAAAGGGGCTGCCTCGATGGAAACAACCATAGAATGCGTCCTGATGATTCGGGACGCACAGCGTACATGGCATTTTTATGCTTAATCATACTTAATATTCATAAGTAGCCCATATTTACAAGCTTAAGAAGTTTAAAAATTTTTTCAATAAAAATGTTTGCGCTATATCGTTTTAAAGTAGTGATGAAAGCGGAGTTTGCAATTTCACCGTTGTTCGAATTCAAAACATTGTTTTTGCAACATTGCTGCAAACTAACGGAGTTGCGAAAATCTTCTAGAGAATGTGGTGTTATAGTTGGATATAGCAAACTGGTGTGCTCTTTTTTAATAAACGGCAGGTGCTGCTATTATCATCAAAACACGTAAATGGTCACTAATATTTGTATGAATAACATTCGCTATTACGTCATCAAAGTAAGTGTTTGTTAGAGTGACTGTATAGGCTCCCTTTGGCAGCCAGAGTTTGCGCCAAGGTACGCCATCTTGGGTTCCAAGTTGTGCGGAATACCACTCTCCGCACGCGTAGGAGCCGCGCTCACGTGGCACTGGCAGTAACGCTTTTTTGCTTTCTTTATATTCTTTATCGTGCTGTGAGTATAAAGCCCGATTGCTCACCTCACGTTTACGAGCCTGGATTTTACGCTTACGAGCCTTAAACGTATGCAATCATTGCTTAAAATACAGCGTGTGACGAACATGCACACTTTCGATCGCGATCGAGCCAGATCGGGATAGAATTGTCGGTCGTCACTGGCTCCTTCGCACTAATTGCGGAGAGGCCAATCGCGGTCGAGAAATTTCACCCGTATCGGGCTGGATAGCGTTCGAAAGTGGCGTGTGACACCAGTAGTATAGGCGTGCATGCATGCAAACACGGCCCGCGACAGCTGAAAATGTGAATGCGCGATTCAACAGCTCTATCGCATCCAACATTCCTTGTGTTCAGTGTATAAAGCTTAATTCAGGTCAACGACGCGAGCAATTGCATGCACTCTTAATTCTTTTCACTGCACGGACCACTATGTTTGATTCTTAAGTATAGCTTCCTTCTCGCGTTTTACATTACCGACAAATTTTTTATGTGTTACGGGTCTCATCTAGCCGACACACGTTTAAAGTTTGCTCTGTTTGCATTGAATTGTGCAACATCTGCAGTGCCGTGTTTAGATTAAAAAACAAACCATGCCTTTATTTCTTGCTTGTTGAACCCGCTACACTGTATATCACTTGACAGGAGCATACGAATAACAGGTTTAGTGAAGCGATGACATAGCCATTTCCAAGGCTAAGTTAAACGTCACGTGTTTCTAAGAATTTTTGTAGACATGCTGAGATTCCAGCTGATAACGCGAATTAGAATGGCCACCAATGTTTGTTAATGCACACCGCTGTTGTAAATTGCCAACGAGCCAAGCAATAAGCTCATTTTATTGCACTTTCTGGTTCGCAACGCAGCGACGTGAACTAAACAAAAGCAAAATCACTAACGATGCAGAGTCCTCGAAAGCTAACTAAACGTTGATACGCAATGCAGCGACAACCATCCCTATCACGATGAAGAGTGAATCAGACCGCAAAACGGCAACACTACTATAATATAAACGTTGCTAACTGTTACCGTTACCCTGATAATATTTTAATGACCTTCCAGTATGCGCTCGTAAACAAGCAATTTTCACGCTTCATCCGAAGTGCAAATGGTACAACCACGAAAACAAACACTTGTCCTAGACCCGCGCACAGAGAGAACCTCGATACAGGCGGTAATATCTATATGAATACAAGAACGACATTTATATGAAGTGAAGGACACTTACATCGCATATTCAAGGTCTTTTTAGAATCCGCCTGTCATGGCCCATAGGCAGCAGCCACTGGACTCGGCGGCGTAGAGCAGATTTCAATCAAATCAAAAATCAAATCAAACTTTATTTTGTCCACAGTGTGTGTGTTGTGGAACACGAGGCTCGAGAAAAAGTGGATTTATCCTTGAGAAGCCTCGAGCCCCGTTTTACATGGCATACAGCGAGAGCGTGGAAGTAATTATACACTGATATAATACAATACTTATGCTAACACAATTTTACAATACAAAAGACGAAGAAGGAAAAAAAGTAAAACTTGAAACTCGTTGACAGAATCTATACTTTTTGCAAAAGAGAAAGAGCATCAATCCTTGGCGACAAGAAGCTTTGATTGCACTTTTCCCAGTTGTCTCTAAATTGATTTCATAGTGATGGAGTTCATTTAACAACTTTGGTAGCGTATGACGAAGCATTTGGTTTGTTAGCATAATGCGTGAAAAAGGTATTTTCCTATATCATCATTGCGTGAATTATGACCTTGTGAGTGGTGTCACTCAGAAAATGTACGAAGTAGTTCCGTCGTATCGTGCTTGTACTTTCTGGCTAGATTTAATGGATACAATTGTGTATCGGTCGTAATGTTATATTTGATAACAGGGCTTTTGTGTGCGCAGTTTTTTTCACACATGCAATATGGCGAAGTGCTTTATTTTGTAATACAAACAGGTTCAGGTTTGTTAACGTTGTTGTGCCCAGACTAGACAGCAATAATTTAAGTGAGAAAGAAATAGTGCATTAAATATGAAGCTTGACAGCTGTTGGCAAGTGGAATTGAATTTTGCCAGAATCCTACTACCTTTGCTACCTGTGTAACACATGATTTATATGATGTCCCATGACAGATGCTTTTGAAAAAATACACCAAGTGATTTTACTGAGTCAACAACTCTATACGTGAGTTTCCTAAAGTAAGATTCAAAGTGGGTGCTACAGGTGATTGTCGGGGTGTGAAGATAATAGCTTTTGTTTTGGCTGTGTTGATTCAAGGAATGATTACGCTCCACTTGTGTAAATCGCACAGAGCTATGTTAACGTTATTTGAAGAGTTTCGTAAGAATGCTGAGAAAGAAAATAGTTGTATCATCTGCATAGGTTATGTACTTCGCTGCATATTTAATTGTGAAATGTCATTTATATAGAAGTTATAATAGTGTCCAAGTATGCTTCCTTGAGGTACACCTCAGGTAATTGCCTTGTGCCGAGATAAATTGCTTGAATACAACACATTGCATTCTATGTTGCAGGTAAGACGTTATAAGAGCGAGCGGTGTGCCTCTAATTCCATATAATTCAAGTTTTTTAGTAAGTGTTAAGTGGTTCAGGCGGTCAAATGCCCTAGAAAAATCAATGTATATGCCAGCTATAGACTTTTTTTCATGTAATGCTTTTAAAATGATTTCTTTTTGCATGACAAAGACAAGTTCTGTTGATCTCCCTTTTCTGATCCAAATTTCGCTCGTGGCACTGCGAAAAATGCCTTACTATGCTCGGTGCGTTGCGACAGTTTGGCATGCAACCCCCGTCATGCTGCAAGCACTGTCAATGCATCATGTGCATTGGTTCTACAATTCACCCGAAAATACACTTGTGATCACACTTGTCTCGACCAGCAGCATCGAAAACACCAGAAAGAATAATAACAGCGCCGATGTCAATTGCGCTTGCCTGGCGGAACGCGCTTAGTTCAAGCGAGTTCGCGGAGTTCAAGCGAGTTCGCGACTTGCTGATTCTTCAAAGTCGAATTGGTAAGACGATGACTAAGGATTATAACAGGGATAAGGTGCCTCAGAAAGGCTGGCCAGCCTTTCTGAGGCACCTTATCCCTGTTTAATCCTTATTCCTCGTGTGCTACTCCATTAGTCAGCCATCTTTTTTAATTTAAGACGATGACTGGTTAGATAAGATAATCGTCACGCGGCTGAATATGGCACTGCGTCCATCCATGATTGCACGCATGTTCTCAACCGGCCGCCTATACCAGAAGCGTATTACGCCGCACCATGGAGACACGAGAAGCTTTCTTTCTCCATTTACTCCATCCATGCCCTGCATGCGCTCACGACCGGTCGTGCTGCGCTTCGCTATAGTGTACTATAATCGGTAGAGTGGTACGAGCATGCTTTGCAGTAAGCGCCTAACGTGGAAATATACTGTGGGCGCTGCGATAGAAGCGGACTGAGCCGCCTCAGGTCGCGCTGTTGGAAACTGTGCTATACTGCTCGACAGGGTCATTTGTACTACTTCGCGCGCTGGTTTTGTGTGACCGCTCAAATGGTGTTCACAATTGCACAAGACATGTATTTGTGCTTTAGATAAATTCCTTTCATTCTCTTCTTCATAATTTTTTTTAATGCCGCTCGGTGACCTTTTTCGTCTCGGGCGGTTCGGCCGGGTTCGCCGGTTTCGAGCCGGCTCGGTCGGCCTCAGACCTAAGTGAAGGGTGGCGGGCCGTGCCGGGCGGTAACGTAGTTATTTCCGGGCCCGGGCCGACCCGGTCTCGCCGTAAACTTTTGGTCGCGCTCGGGCGGGCAGCGCAACGTAAAAACGGGCCGGGCTGAAAAACCGCCCGTGCAGTGTCCTATAACACAAAATATCAGGACCCACTTTATGGCTGTACATGTGATTACAAACTGTCACTCTTTTGTTTTAAGTAACGGCCGTTCGCTGGTGGCACCGCGTTCTCTATAATGTACTGGCCCAGCAGAACCATGTTGGTTAAGAATGACTTACGAAGTATAGAAGCTGCATGGTTCCACAGATCCTGCAGTTTTCTGTCTGAATAAATGCTCTGGAAACATGCACACGTGTACAAATAAATATATTGTAAAATTACGAAAACGCCAACAGCAATGCCGTGTACTGACGGTAACGAGAAACCAACGTTTGCCATTCGCTCACAGTCGGAAAACTTATTTTCTGCTATTTAGCGAATGTCCTTAATTTTTTCAATGACCTTGAGCAACTTGCTTCCTGCAAAACACC
>NW_023606598.1:0-40001 GCF_013339745.2 Dermacentor silvarum
CAAGCCCGAGCCCGGCCAGGGCCCGCGGCTATAAGCCCGGGCCCGGCCCGAGCCCGCCGACAAAACGATTCGGACGGCCCGGCCCGGACCGCGGGCCGGGCCGGGTCCGGGCTTTCGGGCCGGCCCGGGCCCGTGCAGTGCTCTAGTCTCGGGTCAGTGAACAATACGTAATTATCAGTTGATTCACATATGGAGCCACAGGGGCATCAGGGCTCGCGCATTATCCTAAATCAATCCAAATAGAAAGGGAAGCGCCCGTACGTGCTCCGTCACTAGCGTGACGAGCGGGCGCGGCGGGTGGAAAAAAAACACCGCATATCCACGGGGTCAATGATGATGAGTCGGCGAAGCTCCGGAGGGAATGATCGGTAAACCGTGAATCTTCCGTGTAATTCGCCCAGTCTCGCCGCACTAAATCGAACGATTGACTTCCACCAATGACACGCGCCATATGTGACGTCATTCCTATTATATAACAGCGCCCTTCATTATAATTGCACCATCTCCCGCTTAAGGGGCCCTTACGAAAATGGGTACTGAATTTCCGTTGTTGATCCGTTGTACTATTATTGATTGAATTGAAATTACATGGAATTTCAACACCAGTTGACCCACTACAACGAGAGTTCAACGAAACTTTCATTGTGTACCGGTCAAGAATTTTTCCGTTGAATAAATTCGTAGTGATTTCTCGTTGTATTTTCATGGAGCAGGTATTATACCGGTGCCGCAGTCACTTTTTACCGCGATCTTGCTCAATGCGGATCAAGAATTTGTGCATCGATAGAGCCTCGTTACCGTCATCGTAACCTGACGAGCATTTAGTTGATAGTTGCATATGATCAGCAGACGATAATCGCCTCAGTCAAAATAACAATATTTTCCATAAAAATTAGTCATATAAAAAGTTTTACAGCATATTTGACAAATTTGATAAGTGCCTTGGACCCGCGACACCTGAAACTCGATCTGGGATCGTTTGGACCGTGCTAGCAGCTATCATATCGCGGTCAAAAAGTTCATGCAATCCCCATCAGGCTTGATCAATCGATCGCGAACGGAGAGGAAAAAGAAACCAGATGACAAACGAGCACTCATCTCATTCCTTCTATCTGTTTTCCCCGCTCAATATGTCGAAACATCGACAAGCCCAAACAGCCACTATTCTCAAGAACGCCTTCCTTTCATCATTCCGTCTAATTAACACTGGCGTCATGCAGCTACTTAAGATCGAAAGTAGCTGCATGACGCCAGTATTAATTAGACGGAATGATGAAAGTAAGGCGTTCTTGAGAGTAGTGGCTGTTTGGGCTTGTCGATCTTTCGACATATTGAGCGGGGAAAACAGAGGAATGAGTGCTCGTTTGTCATCTGGTTTCTGTTTCCTCTCCGTGTTTGCTCTACATTTTCTCAGCAGGCATCCACGTTTTGCTTAGTACCCCAGATATTTGAGTTAAGATATAGTAGAGGCACGTAGATCGCAACCCTTCCTGCAGCCTGGCAATATGTGAACCGTAGTTATCACTGGACGATCGGCTCGTTATGGTGTAAGAGTGTGCACATGCACTGTCCTAAAGAGAGCCAGCTAGGACAGCCGTCTGCGACAACATGAATTGTACACCTCTCGCTATATTGCACTGCTTGTTTCTTCATACAAGTGTCCATACGCAGATTTACAAGCAGCCAGCATGTATTGATACAAGTGCTGCTTAGTGAGTTGCGACACCACGTACCCGAGCACATGGGGGTTGGACCCTCCCGCGTGTAGCCGTGCGCGGCTTAGCCGTGTCTGGGGAAAGGGGGATCCTGGGGGTTGAGCCGATGCCGGGTGTTCGGACCTTTAAGGCCCCCCGGCTGAGGCAACACACCTCTTTGGCCTCTGCTTCACATAGACGGCACCCCCGGACTGACCCACCCGGGGGAAATCGGTGGTCGCCTTTTCCTGTCCCCCTCTCCAACCTTTTGCTTTCCTATCTCCTTTCTTTTGCTCTCCTATCATCTCTTCTCTTCCGTTACTTCCAAATCTTCACAGGCGGCTTGGGTTAACCTTGTGTATGTGCCCTCCCTTGGGTATAATATATTAGGTTATAGTGGCAATGTACGGTTGGCGCCTGCAGCCTTACGCGTTAGGTGCTGCAGCGTCCCCTAGTTGGGCTCCGTGGTGGGTGGCCGCCATTGCCGCCGAAATAAAACAAACCGTTATGGGAACACCAGCTTTTCCCCGCATACTTGATCGTCATCCTCTAAAGAGGGGACGCACCGATGAACTTTGCCTATCTTTCAACCGACCAAAAGATAACTATCCAAAATACCATGTTATACACAGTGAGAACTCTCAAAAACCGCCCAGATCAATTTCACCATTCATTGTTGCGAAATCTTTAACCGAAGCTTTAGGGTCAGGTTACAAAGTGATCAAAATGGCTAGCGGAGACCTTCTTCTTGAGGTCCCTCAGAAACAGCAGTACGAGAAACTCGGCAACCTTGTGACGTTCGGCAACATACCCATTTCTGTATCACCACACCGATCAATGAATAGCTCACGCGGAGTCGTATCAGAAGCAGACCTCCTAGAATTATCGGAAGCAGAACTCCTGGAAGGATGGAAAGATCAAAACGTCACCAATGTAAAACGTATCATCATCAGACGGGACAACAAAGAAATCCCCACCAAACATCTTGTGCTAACATTTGGATCTAGCGTTCTGCCTGAAACAATCGAAACAGGATACATTAACTGTCCGACCATATGTCCCTAACCCTAGACGGTGCTTTCAATGCCAAAGATTCGGCCATGGCTCGCAGAGCTGTCGTGGTCAAATAACTTGCGCAAGGTGTGGAGTCCAGGGCCACTCCTCTGACAATTGTAGTGGCACTCCTCACTGTGTGAATTGCAGTGGTGACCACGCATCCTACTCACGTTCCTGCCCGAACTGGAAAAAAGAAAAGGACATAATCACCCTAAAAGTAAAAGAAAATATTTCTTTCAAGGAAGCCCGTAAGAGGTGCTCACTTTTCCACAGCACACCTTATGCTGATGCGGCGCGTCGGGGGGCAGCGTCGCAGCGGCCACTGCCACCTGCCCAGCCCGCGCGCAGCGAGCTGTCGCTTGTGGCTCCTGCCCCTGGGGTGGAAGGATCTAAGCCTACTCCACCCAACCAGCAAACAGGCCCGGTTACTCTAGGGTTGCCGGTAGCACAAGAGCCCGCGGCGACAGCCTGCGATATGAGTAGCGAACCCGCAGGACCGCCAGCAGCTCCCACGGTGGGTGCAGTCAAGGCTGCCTCACCCTCTCTGGCCTCTTCTGGCGCTGGCAACAGCCGGCGCAGCTCAGGCCCAAAGGCAGCCCCATCGACCTCCGGGCTGGTGGGCACAAAGGTCTCGTCCTTCGCGGTGAGACCTTCTCGCGAAATTTCTCGCTCGCAAGAGCGTGTGTCCAGCGCCTCACATGAGGCAATGGACACTACACCCATCCCGACGGCGCATCAAGCGCCTAAGGAGCGGCGAGGCTCCCTCGACCGCTTCAGAAAGGACAAATCCCGTGTTACAGGGCCTGGAAAAGGTTCTGTAATCTAAGGCAACACTTCCTTTTTTGTACACACAGCACCAATTTTACTTTCGGTATGGATATACAAATCATACAGTGGAACGTCCGAGGCATTCTTAGGAACCTCGATGATGTGCAAGAACTTCTCCACGAACACAATCCAAAAGTGCTGTGTGTACAGGAAACTCACTTAAAATCGGAACATGCAAACTTTCTTCGACAGTATGTTACGTTTCGTAAAGACCGCGATGATGCTCTTGCATCTTCAGGCGGTGTTGCCATTATAATTCAGAAAAGCATAGCGTGTCAACGTTTACCGCTGCAAACGCCCCTCGAAGCAGTGGCAGTTCGACTTGTTCTCTTAAACAAACTCGTCACCATTTGCTCGCTTTACATACCTCCACATTACCACTTACACAAACATGAATTCCAGTCCCTAATAGACGAATTGCCAGAACCTTATCTTGTTCTTGGGGATCTCAATGCACACAGCGGACTGTGGGGCGACTCTCGCATCGATGCTCGAGGCCGTCTAATTGAAGGCTTTCTTTTCTCATCCGGTGCATGTCTGCTAAACAAAAAAGAACCCACATATTATTGTCTTGCAAACAAAACTTTTTCTTCTATAGATCTCAGCATAGCTTCTCCATCCATATTACCCGAACTTGAATGGGAAGTTATAAAAAACCCTTACGGGAGCGACCATTTCCCAATACTGCTGAGAGCAACAAGACAACACGAATCTCTACCACATGCTCCCCGGTGGAAGGTCGATGCAGCGGACTGGGAGAAATACCAGACACTTACCAGTACGATCTCGTGGGCTGAGATGTCTGTGCTCGGAGTTGACGACGCCGTCGAGTTTTTTACCAACTTCATAATTGATGCAGCATCTAAGTGTATTCCCCAAACAAGTGGACTTTCTAGTAAACCTCGTGTTCCGTGGTGGAATGAACAATGCCGGAATGCGCGTAGGCAGCAGAACAAAGCATGGAGGCAGCTTCGCGATTCTCCTACTGCTGAAAACCTTGTCAATTTCAAGCAAATTAAGTCCCAAGGTAGGAGAACGCGCAGACAAGCCAGGAGAGACAGCTGGCAAAAATTCTTATCAAGCATCAATTCGTACACGGATGAGGCCAAGGTTTGGAACAGGGTCAATAGAGTAAGAGGACGACAAACACATCCGCCTCCCTGATACACACGCAGGGAGACAGCCTGGAGGACCAAGCAAATCATCTGGGTGCTCATTTTGAACATGTGTCCAGTTCATCACATTATTCTCCAGCATTTAAAAAATACAAAGCAGCAATAGAAAAGAAAAATCTAGACCGAAAGAGCACCGGGAACGAGCCATATAACTTACCTCTTTCTCTAGCAGAGCTGTATGCATCACTCACCTGTTGCAACCAATCTGCCCCAGGCTCTGACCGCATACTATACGAAATGTTAAAAAACCTGCCCTCTGAAACGAAGAAAACGCTTCTCTGTCTGTATAACTTTATTTGGACCTCCGGCGAGATCCCCTCTGCCTGGAAAGAGGCCATAGTGATCCCTATCCTAAAGCAGGGCAAGGATCCATCGTCCGTATCCAGCTATCGGCCCATAGCTCTAACAAGCTGCATCTGCAAAGTCTTCGAGAAGATGATAAACCGGCGTCTAATACATTTCCTAGAATCAAGCAAGCTGCTTGACCCATACCAGTGTGGGTTTCGCGATGGCCGATCCACCACTGACCATCTGATACGCATAGAGGCTCAGATTCGTGAAGCCTTTGTCCACAAGCAATTCTTCCTGTCTGTTTTCCTCGATATGGAAAAGGCATACGACACCACGTGGCGGTTCGGAATACTGCGAGACCTCGCACACTTTGGAATACGTGGAAATATGCTGAATATCATTGAAAGTTACCTGTCCAACCGCAGATTCCGTGTCCGTGTGGGTAATGCCTTATCAGTACCATATGTTCAGGAAACTGGAGTACCACAGGGTGGTGTGCTCAGTTGCACCCTTTTTATCATAAAAATGAACTCTCTGCGTCTGTACATCCCACGCAACATATTTTATTCAGTATATGTCGACGATGTGCAGATAGGGTTCACCTCATGTAACCTTGCAATCTGTGAGCGGCAGGTTCAGCTTGGTTTGAACAAACTATGTAAGTGGGCAGACGAGAATGGATTTAGGCTTAACCCACAAAAGTCCACATGCGTCCTCTTCTCCAGAAAGAGAGGTCTGCACCCTGATCCCAACATCGAGATACAAGGTGAGGGTCTACCTGTAAAATCTGAACACAAATTTCTAGGCATAATTCTGGACGCGAAGTTAACATTTATCCCACATCTAAAGTATCTAAGAAACAAGTGCATAAAGACAATGAGCATATTGAAAGTGTTGTCTCGCACTACGTGGGGTAGTGACACAAAATGTCTACTGAATCTCTATAAGAGCCTGATTCGATCACGTATAGACTACGGTTCCATTATATACCACTCCGCGACTCCGAGCTCCTTGAAGATGCTGGACCCTGTCCACCATCTCGGCATCCGCCTCTCTACGGGTGCATTCAGAACAAGCCCCGTAGAAAGCCTATATGCAGAATCAAATGAATGGTCACTCCATCTGCAGAGAACGTACTTGTCCTTTATGTATTTCCTGAAAGTAAACTCAAGCAAAACTCACCCTACCTACACAACTATAAATGACCTGTCCAGTGCCCAAACCTTTCAGAACCGCCCTAGCGAAAGAAAGCCCTACGCACTGCGAGTAAGAAATCTTGCCGAAGAGATGGATGTGTCGCTCCACGAACACGATGTCATGTACTCTCCTGTACAGCTGCCGCCATGGCAGTGGCAGCTGATTGACTGTGATCTGTCCTTCGTTGATGTTACAAAGAATGCGCCGGTCGCACATATCCGTATGCACTTCCTCGAATTGCAGCACAAATACTCTTGTCCGGAATATTTTACTGACGCCTCAAAGTCGCACACTGGCGTGTCTTACGCGGCGGTCGGTCCATCCTTTTGGGCTGCCGGAGTTCTACACCCAAACACAACCATCTTTACAGCGGAGGCCTACGCCATCCTGGCGGCGGTTAAACAGATCAAACAGCTAGACATACGCAAGGCAGTCATTTACACTGACTCCTTGAGCGTGTTGAAATGTTTAAAAACTCTCAGTAGGCACAGAAACCCCGTCATTAAGCTCTTTATTCCATACTTTGCACCGCGTATGCATCTAAGCAACAAATAGTGCTGTGCTGGGTGCCAGGGCACCGCGAGATCGAAGGGAATGAGTTGGCCGACAAGCTAGCCACATCTGCTCATACAGACGCTGCCACTTCGCCCACAGCCGTCCCTGTAATGGACCTAAAGCCACTTATCAAGAAAAAGGTCAGAGCCTACTGGCAACGTCTGTGGGACAGAGAAACGAACAACAAACTACATACTATCAAGCCTCATCTCGCTCATTGGCCGTCAGAATCGAAAACACGCTACACACAGGTTACACTTTGCAGACTCAGGATAGGACACACATACAGTACACACGCATACTTATTGTCCGGTGGCGCTCCGCCTGTCTGTGACGAATGTGGCGAGCCACTCAGTGTACTTCACGTCCTCCTGCAATGCCCTGAACTGGAGCCTCAGAGGAAAATACATTTTTCATTATCATTACGGCAGAACCTACCATTACATCCATGTATGTTTTTGGGCAATGAACCTCTTTTTAAATACCAATCCGTTATCGCGTTTTTAAAGGATATACCTAACTTTCGTGTTATATATGCAGGTGACTTGTAGCACGGCCTCTCTGGAGAGGCCGCTGCTGCGGTATTTTTTTTTTAAAGAAAGCACGTGCCTCCTGGTCTTTGTCTACAAAGGCTTCCGGTAGGCGTCGTGCTGCTTTTATATTCTTAATACTCTAAGCACCATGACCATTTCTCATCCGTTCACTACCCATAGATCATTCCACACGTCACTGCCATAATTCTATTCGATATATGTTTTACGCTTCTATACCGCGATTTGTTCTTAGGCTCCTTTACAGCCACATTGCATCCTGTCATCGGAACTCACTGATCATGGCAAACATACCATTCATTGTCTTGGCGCTCTTTGGCCACACTTGGCCCTTGCGCCACAAAACACCAAATATCATCAGGACATTTGTTCTTCGTATTTTCGTAACGGGCTGCCAGGGACCTATTTGTGGCTTAACTAAGTGGAGCTTATTGTTCGTTTCGGCATCCCACAAGCGCTGCCAGTGGCTTCGAAGTTTCTTTCTCAAGTAGGGCTTGAGATCGCTGGCAGGGATAGAAGCGGTAGGGTTAAGGGCTCGCGATGTAGTTGATGTAGCCATTTGATCAGCCAGAACATTCCCTCGATGCCTCTATGGCCAGGCACCCAGCATATAATAATATGCTGGTTAGACATGTATGCCTTGCACAGAGCAGAATACAGTTCAATAAGTACAGGGTTTGTGTGTCTATGTAGAGTCATGATGGCTTTTACGACGCTTAGGGAGTCTGTAAATATTATTGATCTTTTGAGTTTCGATTTGCCTATACTCTCACAGCCGATAAAAGTGCATAGGCCTCAGCCGTAAAAATGCTTGTTTCCGGGTGCAGTACATCGGACTCGGAGAACGATGGGCCGACTACTGCATAAGATACCCCTGTATGTGACTTGGAAGCGTCGGTGTAAAACTGAGTGCAGGACGAGTACTTGAACTGGATTTCTAGAAAATGCATCCGTATATGTGCCTCTGGAGCATCTTTTGTGATCTCTACAAACGAAGTATCACACTCTATGAGTTGCCAATGCCACGGTGGCACTGGCTTTGCTGGGGCCATCAGAGTATTTTCAAGTAGTGGGATGTTCATTTCTTCACTAATTTTTCTTACACGTAGTGAAAAGGGTTCTCTTGCTGTCGGCCGGTTATTAAAGAGTGTGGAACTGGTCATATCATTTACGGTTGAGAAGGATGGGTGTTCCGAGTTAGAATTTACTTTCAGGAAATAGGTGAGGCTTAAGGATGAACGTTGCATATCAAGCGACCACATGTCCGCCTCTACATACAGGCTTGCCACAGGACTTGTCCTGAAGGCACCAGTGGCTAGGCGGATGCCTAGATGGTGTACAGGATCCAGCATCCTCAGGGTGCTTGGCGTTGCGGAATGGTACACTATGGCGCCGTAATCTAATCTTGTGAGTATGAGGCTCTTATGCAAATTCAAAAGACACTTTGTGTCACTACCCCAAGCAGTGCGTGACAACACTTTTAGAATATTCATTGTTTTCATGCACTTGTTTCTTACATACCGTATATGTGCCATAAATGTAAGCTTTGTATCTAGAATCACACCTAAAAATTTATGTTCTGTTTTTACGGGCACCCGTTCTCTATTATATTAAACTTAACGAAACAAGATATAAGCTCACCACACATTCCCCGATGGAAGGTTGACACAGCTAACTGGGAACGTTTCCGAGAACTTACGTATTTAAGCACGGATGATATTGCCTCCTTTAATATAGAAGACGCTGTGGCGTATATTACAGGCTTTATAATTGACGCTGCCACGAAATGCATCCGTCAAACTAATGGACTAGCGAATAAACGTCGCATTCCGTGGTGGAATGAAGAATGTAAACAAGCCCGGAAAAATCAAAACAAGGCTTGGGTACGACTTCGCGACTCACCAACTGCCGAAAACTTGATTACTTTCAAACAAATAAAGTCCCAGGGTAGAAGAACGCGTCGACGAGCTAAAAGGCAGAGTTGGGAAAAGTACATCTCCGGTATAAATTCTTACACTGATGAGACAAAAGTGTGGAATAGAGTAAATAAATTAAAAGGCCGGGAGGTACACCCACTCCCCTTAGTCAGTACCCAAGGTGAGAGCCTGGAAGACCAGGCAGACTGTCTGGGCGAACACTTCGAACATGTATCCAGTGCGTCCCATTACACAAAAACATTTCTGAGGATCAAAGAACGCGAAGAGCGCCAGCCCCTTAAACGTAAAGAATCATCGAGTGAGGCCTACAACTATCCATTTACTTTAACTGAACTTAAGGCATCCCTCGCTTGCTGCAATAACTCGGCGCCAGGTGGTGATCGTGTCATATATGAAATGATTAAGTACGTACATCCTGAAACTCTGAAAACACTCCTGTATCTTTTCAATGCCATGTGGGCGGATGGGTATATCCCGTCTTCGTGGAAGGAAGCTATAGTCATCCCCGTGCTTAAACAAGGCAAAGACCCATCCCTAGCCAGCAGCTATAGGCCAATAGCGCTAACAAGCTGCCTGTGCAAACTATTTGAAAAAATGATAAACAGGCGCTTAATGTGTTTCCTTGAATATAACAAACTACTAGACCCCTTGCAATATGGTTTCAGGGAAGGTATGTCCACAACAGACCACCTTGTTCGCATTGAGTCTTATATCAGGGATGCTTTTATACATAAGCAGCTCTGCCTCTCAGTGTTTCTCGACCTAGAAAAAGCTTACGACACGACATGGCGCTACGGCATTCTCCGAGATCTCTCGGCGATGGGTGTCCGTGGCAACATGTTAAATACAATCGAAAGTTACCTATCTAATCGCACATTCCGCGTAAGAGTGGGCAACGCCTTGTCTAAGTCATTCAACCAAGAGACCGGTGTGCCACAGGGAGGCGTGCTTAGTTGCACACTATTTATTGTAAAAATGAATTCCCTGCACAAAGTCATTCCACGCACAATGTTTTATTTAATTTATGTCGACGATGTGCAAATAGCCTTCAAGTCATGCAATATTGCCATCTGCGAACGACAAGTGCAACTCTACCGTAGCAATCCCTACCACAGACTTGAATGAAGCCTTTCTTGCGCAATAAGCTGAGAAACTTTTTGCAATCCATCTGGGACCGTGAAACCTCCACTAAACTTCATTTAATCAAGCCGCACCTACGAAACTGGCCTTCGGTAACAAAATCGCAACAGACTGGGGCGCGATTTTGTACGCGTTCCAAAACCGAACGGAGGCGGTCCGTTCTTTACGTCACGAAATAGGCGGTCCGCCATGTTCGCAAGGACGAGAGGAAGCACAGAGCCAATGAGCGAAGTCGAAGCCTGCGTCACGCTTTTCACGTCTGCTTGGGGACCGTATAACATACTTAGAAGCGTTTCTAACATGTTTAGAAATATTTGACTATTATGACTGAGTAGCGAAATGTGTTGGTGCTGCTTTTCAAAGATTCAGTTTGGAATGCGGAAAGACTGAAACATATTATTGTGGTTAATGTCTTGAAATGGCGCTAGATGGTGTCGCAGTTTTGCGAAACGGTTAGTGGTCGTGCTATCCCCTACCCCGTTTCATGCAATGCTTTTATGCACGTCTCCACCACTATTGAAATTCAAACGGCGCGACTTTTGAAGCGGTTGGTTCAGTCGAGCCGTTGCGTGCGGAGAGCCATGACGGAAAACGTGTTAGCTTCTGTACCCGCTAAGGGACCGCGCGTTTCCGAGGACCAGCGGGAGACGGTGCTCGCTTTTACGGAGCAGCATCTCCAACTGGCTTTAAGATCCAGCGAGCTGGGGCCGGGCTTCATCCTTGTTCACCGGCGACGGCTGTGGCAGCAGCTGGCTGACGCGCTGAACACGGAAGGGCCCGTTGTGAAAACGGTCGACCAGTGGCAGCAGGTCTACGAGGCCCGCCGCGACGCTACCGCTATCGCCCAAGGGCAAAGGTGAGTGACCGTCGAATGGTCTGGGCGATTTGTCCTTCGACATAGATGTGTATTTTCAGAAGCACTGGAGGGGGTCGCCCACCCGGCTTCCGGGGCCGAGTGCTCCAGCTGACGGGCACGGTCCGCTTCCGTGGCGTCACCGACCTCCCCTACCAAGAGGTAAGCACACTGCCGGCGTAATATCATGAGTTCCTGAATGGTGCCGACTTAGAGTTTGCCATTATCTGTAAGTGGTACTTTTAGCGGAACGCGACACTGTTGGTGAACAGGAAAATAGCGTAGGATAGGTTAATCAACTAGAATCTCAGTTGGCTGCACTTTCGGGAAAAGGGGGATTAATTGATCATCACAGAAATAAAATGCCTTCAGGCAAGTGCACGAGGATGGTAATACATGGGATCATTAAGCACTTAATAATTGCAGAATATTCCCGCAGATGTGTAGTACGAAAACTTTTAACGTAGCCAGTGTAACGAATAACCAGTAGCTAAGGGACACGCTTATGACACTTTCCAGCAGGCAGACGTTTCCACTGCCGCCATGGAGGTCGTCGTCGAGGCTACGGACGAGGCTGCGGGCATGAGGAGCACAGCGACACGTAGGCATCAGAGGAATGAGTGTTTTAATTATCGCCAAATGTGTGTGCAGTTCGTAAACTTGTAATGTGTTTACTCTACAGCGGCAGAGGATCCACCGCGCGGCGCATCAGGCACAGCAAGGATTGGCCGCTGCACCTGGTAAGTTATTGGTCCTCAAGCTGTTACAGAAAACAAGCTCTCGTATTTTATTGAGCTAGCCCAATAAGCCATAACATGGCCCTAGCCACTTTTTATGAATACCATAAAATGCAATGAAACTGTAGAAAATTATGCATGCTTTCAGTGTTGAGCGTCCTGTACGACCACCACGTGGACAGCGACCACGACGGGTGCACACCCTCACAACCATGTTGTCGCAGTGCGCCCGCAGTCTCGAAAGGGCGACGAGAGGCTCCAGGTTGGTAGATCCTTTGGTGTCATTTTACATGGAGGACATAAATATTCTTTGTGCTCTGTTATCATAAGTGAATCATGAATCTGGAAAACAAACCAACTTTGGATGCAAATAAGAAATATACGTTGTATTGAGGGCTCGGTATCATACCTTGCCAACGATCAACAGCCAGGCAAAAAGGTTGGTTAGCCCTGAAAAGGGCTGTGTGGTGGTAAGAGATGCATTTGAGTAGATGACGGAAGAGTAGTGCCATCAGGCCAGTGGCTCTTCAACAGAGAGAGAGAGAGAGAGAGAGATAAATCACTTTTTTTATTCTGCGATAAAAAATGCATTGATACCCTCAGTCCAGGGCGTCGCTTGCGGCGTGCTTCAGCGCTACGCCGATGAAATCCGCAAGGAATCGTTGGTCGTAGCGGTCAGTCACTCGGAGGAAGGGGTAGATGGGAGGCTGAAGGTTTGGGTAAGGGGGGGTACTTTTTGATGGCATCGCCATAGGATATGTGATGTGTTGGGAGGATAGACACGACAGTGGCTACAGCGAGGGAGGTCGGGCATTGTTGTGCACGTTGCAATTTTTGACAACAGCAGCTTCCAGCCATGAGCTGGTTGCGAGTAATCAGCAACTCATGCGAACAGTTCCGCCACGATTATTGATTTCAGGTGCTGCAGAGGACCGAACAATCCAACACACGCCTCGCTGTCGCCGCAGAGAAGACGGCAGCGGCTCAGGAGGGCATCCTGGAGAACGTGCACTCCCTGGCACTAGTCATAGCTGGGCACCTGCAACAAGAAAGGCGGAATTAATTTATTGTTTATTTTCACCTTTTCAATTTCATTTTAGTCATTTATTGTTTTATGAGTTCAGTTTATCTTGTTTATTTATTGTTCTTTGAGTTTTATATCTTCAATTTCATTTTATCCACTTATTGTTGCTTCATTTTGAGTTTTAGTGTTTAAGTTTCATTGTTGCCTTGTATGAGTAATACAGGAGGATTTTTTGGACGAAAGGCGTAATCCGTGCACCCATTTTTGTATTGTAGTATTTTCTTCTTTCTATTTATGCTAAGCCAGCTGCAACGCCAGCATGCTTTCTTTTATTTACACATTTCGAAGACAATGGAATCATTAAAAGTAGTTGTCGATTTCTGTGTTTAGGTTTTGTAATGTGATATTTATATTGCTTCCCTATGCTTTGTAGCTTACTGTACTCGTTATGAAGCGTTACCACATAGTGTTTGCACTGTGATATTTTCATTTCGGCACATTGATGCTAAGGTACAACTACAATGTGGTCTTTTTCAGAACACCAAACTAGTGACTCTTCAAGTTGCACCCGCAGGGGCATCTGCGTAAGCAGGCGTTTGGTGTGTTGCGACACCACGGACCCGAGCACATGAGGGTTGGCCCCTCCCGCGTGTAGCCGTGCGCGGCTTAGCCGTGTCCGGGGAAAAGAGGATCCTGGAGGTTGAGCCGATGCCGGGTGTTGGACCTTTACGGCCCCTCGGTGGAGGCAACACACCTCTTTGGCCTCCGCTTCGCGTAGACGGCACCCCCGGACTGACCCACCCAGGGGAAACCGGCTGGTCGCCTTTTCCTATCCCCCTCTCTGCCCTTTTTTCTTTCCTATCTCCTTTCTTTACTGACCTGTCTCCTCTTCTCTTCAGTTACTTCCTCACTTTCATAGGCGGCTCGGGTTAACCTTGTGTAGGTGCCCTCTCTTGGGTTTATATATAAGGTTATAGCGGCAATGTACGGCTGGCGCCTGCAGCCTTACACGTTAAGTGCTGCACCGTCCCCTTGTTGGACTCCGTGGTGGGTGGCTGCCATTGCTGCCGAAGTACACTATACTCCTATGGGAACACCTGCTTTTCCACGGCTTCTTGATCGTCTCCCTCAGAAGAGGGGACGCACCGATGAGTTTTTGAATTTGTTCACCCGGCCTAAAGACATTTTCCCACGATATCAGGTAGTACATAGTGAAAGAACTGAAAGACTAGCGAGAACCATATCCCCATTTGTAGTTGCGAAAACCTTGACCAACACTCTAGGCCCTGGCTACAAAGTCACCAAAATGCCAAGTGGGGACCTTCTGCTTGAGCTACGTGATAAGGAGCAACACAACAGACTTAGCAAGCTTGTTACCTTTGGTGATGTCCCAGTTACTGTTTCACCGCATCGTTCCATGAACACAGTAAGGGGGGTAGTATCCGAAGCAGACCTCATCGACCTATCTGAAACCGAATTGCTAGAAGGATGGAAGGACCAGAACGTCACGAATGTGCAGCGCATTGTTATGAGGCGGGACAACAAAGACATTCCCACGAAACACCTCATACTCACCTTCGAATTGAGCACTTTACCACAAAGCATTGAAACAGGCTACACAAAGATACCAGTAAGACCATATATACCCAATCCTAGGCGATGCTACCAATGTCAAAGATTCGGCCACGGTTCACAGAACTGCCGTGGTCGACTCACCTCTGCGAAGTGTGGAGTACAAGGTCATGGCTCAGACAACTGCGAGGCCACACCTCACTGCGTTAATTGTGATGGTGAGCATCCAGCGTACTCCCGGTCTTGTCCAAGTTGGAAAAAAGAAAAGGAAATTATAACACTGAGAGTTCGTGAAAACATATCGTTCAGGGAAGCACGCAAAAGGTGCTCACCATTCCACACGACCACTTACGCTGATGCGGCGCGTCAAGGGGCAGCGTCGCAGCGGCTACTGCCACCAGCCCAGCCCGCGCGCAACGAGCTGTCGCTTGTGGCTCCTGCCCCCAGGGTGGAAGTAGCTAAGTCTACTCCACCTAACCAGCCAACAGGCCCGGTTACCCTAGGGTTGCCGGCACCACAACAGCCCTCGGTGGCAGCCTGCGCTACGCGAAGCGAACCCGCAGGCCCACCAGCAGCTCCCACGGTGGGTGCAGTCAAGGCTGCCTCACCCTCTCCGGCCATTGCTGGCTGTGGTAACACCCGGCGCAGCTCAGGCCCAAAGGCAGCCCCATCGACCTCCGGGCTGGTGGGCACAAATGTCTCATCCTTCGCGGCGAGACTCTCTCGCGAAACTTCTCGCTCGCAAGAGCGCGTGTCCGGCGCCTCTCAAGAGGCAATGGACGCTACACCCATCCCGACGGCGCACCAAGCGCCTAAGGAGCGGCGAGGCTCCCTCGACCGCTTCAGGAAGGACAAATCCCGCGTTACAGGGCCTGGAAAGGGCTCTGTAATCTAAGGCAATACTTCCGTTTTTAGTACACACAGCGCCAATTTAATTTCATTATGATACACAAATTATACAATGGAACGTCAGAGGCCTTCTTAGGAACCTCGACGATATCCAAGAACTTCTTTACCAACACAATCCAAAAGTGCTGTGTGTACAGGAAACGCACTTAAAATCAACACATACAAACTTTCTCCGACACTATGTTACGTTTCGTAAAGACCGTGACGATGCTATCGCATCATCAGGCGGTGTTGCCATTGTAATTCACAAAAGCATAGCATGTCAACATTTACAGCTACAAACGCCCCTCGAAGCAGTGGCAGTTCGACTTGTTCTTCTGAACAAACTCATCACCATTTGCTCGCTTTACATTCCCCCACATTACCACTTACACAAACATGAATTTCAGTCCCTTATAGACGAATTGCCAGAACCTTATCTTGTTCTTGGCGATTTCAATGCGCACAGCAGTCTGTGGGGCGACTCTCGTATCGATGCGCGAGGTCGTCTTGTTGAAGAATTTCTTTTCTCGTCTGGTGCGTGCCTCCTGAATAAGAAGGAACCTACATTTTACTGTATTGCAAATGGAACCTTTTCTTCTATTGACCTCAGCATAGCTTCCCCGTGTCTATTTCCTGAACTTGAATGGGAAGTTACCAAAAATCCTTACGGGAGCGATCACTTCCCCATATTACTGAGAACAACCACAGAAAATAAGTCTCCACCACAAGCCCCTCGATGGAAGGTTGATACAGCAGATTGGGAGAAATTTCGAACTCTTACTAGCAATATCTCCTGGGCTGACATGTCTTCTTTAGGAATTGATGCTGCTGTAGAGTATTTCACTGCCTTCATAATTGATGCCGCTTCTAAATGCATATCCGAAATAAGTGGTGTGGCATGCAAACGCCGTGTCCCATGGTGGAACGACGAATGTAGGAACGCTCGTAGGAAACAGAACAAAGCGTGGGGGTTGCTACGTGATTCACCTACTGCGGAGAATCTTATCAACTTTAAGAAGATAAAGTCACAAGGCAGGAGAACGCGCCGACAGGCCAGAAGAGAGAGTTGGCAGAAGTTTTTATCAGGTATACACTCGTATACAGATGAGGCCAAAGTATGGAACAGGGTTAACAAGGTGAGAGGACGACAAACATATTCACTCCCTTTGGTAAATACACAGGGCGACAGCTTGGAAGACCAAGCGAACCACCTGGGTGCACATTTTGAACATGTGTCGAGTTCATCGCACTATTCTCCGGAATTCACAAAATACAAAGCAGCAATAGAAAAACAAAAACTAGACCGAAAGAGCACCGGGAACGAGCCATATAATTTACCTTTCTCTTTAGCAGAGCTTCATGCATCACTCGCCTGTTGCAACCAATCTGCCCCAGGCTCTGACCGCATATTATATGAAATGTTGAAGAACCTACCCTCTGAAACGAAGAAAACCCTTGTCTGTCTGTATAACTCTATATGGACCTCCGGCGAGATCCCCTCTGCCTGGAAAGAGGCCATAGTGATCCCTATCCTGAAGCAGGGGAAGGAATCCATCCTCTGTATCGAGTTATCGGCCCATAGCGCTAACAAGCTGTCTCTGCAAAGTCTTCGAAAAAATGATAAACCGTCGCCTATTACATTTCCTAGAATCAAACAGACTGCTTGATCCATACCAGTGTGGTTTTCGCGAGCGTCGATCCACCACTGACCACTTGATACGTATTGAGGCGCAGATACGCGAAGCTTTTGTTCACAAACAGTTCTTCTTGTCTGTATTTTTAGACATAGAAAAGGCCTACGACACCACATGGCGGTTTGGCATACTGAGAGACCTCTCCCACTTTGGTATCCGTGGTAATATGTTAAATGTGATTGAGAGTTATCTGCTGAATCGCACATTCCGTGTTCGAGTTGGCAATGTTTTATCACGACCTTTTGTGCAGGAAACTGGTGTACCCCAAGGAGGCGTGCTCAGTTGCACACTCTTTATCGTTAAAATGAACACGCTTCGTGCTTCTTTACCACCAGCTATCTTTTACTCCATCTACGTGGACGACGTACAGATAGGCTTCAAGTCCTGTAACCTCGCAGTGTGCGAGAGACAGGTACAGCAGGGGCTCAACAAAGTGTCTAAGTGGGCAGAGGAAAACGGGTTCAAAGTAAACCCCCACAAAAGTTCTTGTGTTCTTTTCACCAGGAAGAAAGGTCTTGTTGCAGATCCAACTATCGAAATGTATGGACAACAAATACCTGTGAACAAAGAACACAAATTTATAGGCATCATACTTGACTCTAAGCTTACTTTCATTAACCACATAAAACATCTGAAGGCGAAATGCCTAAAAACAATGAACTTACTGAAAATTTTATCTCACACATCCTGGGGCACCGACAGGAAGTGTTTAATGACCCTTCACAAGAGCCTCATTCGGTCACGATTGGACTATGGTGCCGTAGTATATGACTCTGCCGCCCCGAGCGCGATAAAAATGCTAGACCCCGTCCACCATCTAGGTATCCGCCTGGCCACTGGCGCATTCAGAACAAGCCCCGTCGAAAGTTTATACGTAGAATCCAATGAGTGGTCACTCCATTTCCAGAGAACATACATCAGCTTCACCTATTTTCTCAAAGTACACTCCGATCGTGAACATCCTTGTTCTGCAACCCTTAATGATTTGAAGTGTGCAACGCTTTTCTATAATCGACCCTCTATGAGGCGGCCTTTCTCATTGCGTGTAAGAGAACTTAGCGAAGAGATGGATGTCCCACTTCTAGAACATCGCCTAATGCCTCCAGCTAAGCTTTCACCGCCCTGGGAGTGGCAGGTGATAGAATGTGATCTATCCTTTGTAGAGGTCACAAAGCACGCTCCCGAGCTCGAAATTGCAATGCATTTCCGCGAACTTCAATCGAAGTACTCGTGCTCGGAATTCTATACCGACGCATCCAAGTCCCATGCTGGCGTATCTTACGCCGCTGTTGGCCCCTCCTTTTCTAAATCTGACGTATTGAACCCCCTAACAAGCATCTTCACTGCAGAAGCCTACGCAGTACTGTCTGCGGTGAAGCATATAGAGAAAATAAAACTACAAAAGGCAATAATATTCACAGACTCGTTGAGTCTTGTAAAAGCGCTAACATCTTTACAAAAGCATAAGAATCCTGTTGTTATCGAGCTTTACTCACTCTTGTGTAACATTTACCAATCTCGTAGACATGTAATAATATGCTGGGTGCCTGGCCATAGAGGCAACCAGGGCAATGTGCTAGCAGACCAGTTGGCCACATCAACTACATCGCAAGCTATTAATCCTGCCGCTGCTATTTCCTCCACAGATCTGAAGCCTTTTTTGCGAAGGAAACTGCGAGGCCACTGGCAGCGTCTGTGGGACGCTGAAACAACTAATAAGCTCCACTTGATTAAGCCACAGTTAGGTTTCTGGCCCTGTACAACTAAAACACGACGAACTGATGTCCTATTCTGTCGTCTCAGAATAGGACACACATATGGTACTCACAATTTTCTATTGAATGGAAATGATCCTCCAACATGTGGTAGATGTGGCGACAGGCTCACCGTCCTCCACGTCCTCTTGGAGTGTCGGGAAGCCGAAAGAGAAAGAAAGAAACATTTTCCTTTCGCATATCGCTATTGTGTCCCTCTGCATCCCGCTATGTTTCTCGGTAAAGAACCACTTTTTAGCACCAACGCAGTCCTTGCTTTCTTGAAAGATGTTGTGCTACATGTTACTAGGCCAATAAGTTCGTAGTGCATCCTCTCTCTAGAGGATGTTGCTGCGATAGTTTTTTTTTTTTTTAACTGCACATGCCTCCAGGCCCTTGTGTTTCAAGGGCTCTGTTTAGGCACTCGTGCTTCTGGCCAATACTTGTATCTTTAATTTTTTGTAACTCGTATCATTCTTTCGCAATGCATTCTTCATGTCCATAGTACACATAATCACTCATTGCCATAATCTTATTACTTATAGATTTTACGCACTTTACAGCGACTGATTTTAGGCCCCTTTACAGCCATGCCACATCTAATGTTCATATAACTCCCTATTTACCTACCACTAACAAGCCATTACCATCGTCTTGGCGCGAACTAATACTGTCATGGCGCTCTTTGGCCATACCTGGCCCTTGCGCCACTAAACTCCAACAATCATCATCTTCAAGTTGCATAGTTTCAAGTTGCTTCAAGTTGATGTTTCCATTTCATATTTCATGTGATATTTAAAGAAAAGGCTGCACTTTCACGTTGCTACCATGTTTCATGTTGCACTACGAAAGAAGTACTTTGGGACAATTCCTAATTACTGTAACAACAAAGTATGGCAAAACAAACAGATGTTCGGTGTAATGACCCGAGTAGAAAGTAACAATTGCTGCATCTACATGCACAGCAAGTGGCATATCATAGGATGCACAGAAGACATACAAGCTGTTGTAGCATCGTATTTCTAATGTTTCACGAGGAAAGAAGCATTTTGTGATGTGCATATTGCAGAGAACCATGCTAGCTTGGGCGCAGCAGCAAATGCAGTTCTTCACAGACAAAGACGCATGACGCATTGCCTTAAGACTGCTTCACGAGTACTATGGTAAATAAGTGGCAGCATCTGCGACTCTTGCACAGTGAAGAGGGTACAATTGTTTCTGAGTCCACGGCTGTGGCATTCTTTTTAAAGCATTCTTTGTATAACTTCACTTCGTTTGTGTTTAAATTATCATAATCTGTCGGATGTTTTGATTTGGAAACACTGACCATCCGTATGGAGGGCTACTTGATGTGTATACTGTGGGCATTTATTGTGCACTTCTTCATCATCTGTACATTATCATCATCATGCGCGTGCACCTCATCTTCATCACGCGTGCGGGCGCATCATCATCAGCGTGGACTGTCGAAGGCTGTTCAGGCTGGTTGTGGACGCCGCCCGTCTTCGCCGTGTCGTCCCTCGGGTTCAATAAAAGTCCGCCCTTACTGTGACGTCACAAGTGGTGGAGGTGCTTCTTGGTTCCCCGTCTTCTACGCCCCTGGCCTACTCCCTGGAGCTTTGTTCGGGTCGCCGCTTGTGCCCACTGTCCGTCAGCATGTCGCAGGACGAGCAGCCTGGCGCTTCTACCGTAACCGTCCCGCCTCCACAAGCCGCACCTTCTGTGATCATCAGCGGCCACCAGCGCGATCCCCATCTGTTCGCTGGTCTTCGCGGTGAAGATGCTGAGGACTGGCTGGATGATTACGAGCGCGTAAGCTCTGCTAATCGGTGGGATGATCCCCACAAGCTCCGCCATGTCTCGGTCTACCTGACCGGTGTGGCGAAGACCTGGTTTTTCAACCATGAGGTTGATTTCACCGATTGGACGAACTTCAAGCAGCAGCTACGGCAAGTTTTCGGCACGCCGGCGGTTCGCTCCGCCCTTGCGAAGAAAACTCTGGATGCTCGCAAACACTCCGGCGAGTCCTACACATCGTATATCGAGGATGTGCTTGCACTCTGTCGCCGTGTCAATGTTGCCATGGCTGAGTCAGACAGGATACGCCACATTCTTAAAGGTATTGGGACTGTGGCCTTCAACGCGCTTGCCGTCAAGAACCCGGCTACCGTCGCTGACATCGTCTTGACGTGCCAGCGCCTGGACGAGCTCGAGTCCGTACGCTTGCAGCCCGACTTCAGCGAACACCGTTCTGCGGCAGACACCCACTTGCGCATGATGATCCGGGCGGTCATACGCGAAGAACTGCAATCACTTGGCTTGTCATCTCCGCTGACGATTCCTGCTCAGCCTTCTGGTGCAGCATTGCGCGACGTCATCAGAGAGGAACTTGCGTCAATGACCTGCTCTGCGAATGTGGACCCTCCGGCCCCTCGCACCGTACCAACATACGCGCAGGTTGCTTCCGCGCCCATAACTAGTGTACGTCCAACGTTGCCTCTACCCACACACACGCAGGTTGGTGTTGCTCCTCCGGCCAATGTCCCCTCAATACCAATTGAGCCGTCATCGCCCCATCTGACCGCACTATCTCACAGCGCACCCAGCGCCCCTTACAACCCGCCTTGGCGACCATCTCGTCCTACCTGTTATTACTGTGGTTATCGCGGCCATATATCACGTTTTTGCCGCATGCTCCAACAAGATGAGCGTCGCGGGTACGACCTGTGTGAACGCGATGCGTATTCTGGTGGGGCCTCTTACCAAAGCCGTCGTTACGCTTCCCCTCCGCGCCGTTCCCCATCTCCGCCCGCAACGACCGAGACGCCGAATGGTTACCGTACCACCGGACGCCGATCACCTTCGCCCTTCCGCCGCTCGTCACCGCTTCGGCCTGCCTCTTTCACATCTGACCGCCGCCCGGAACACTAAATAATGCAGTTTTCGGAGGAAAAACTGCATTCACCGACAGGACTACAATTCCTCCAGCGCGCCCTTGTAATATGATGTCCGTGTTTGTTGAAGGTGTGCACGTTGAAGCTCTGGTGGACACTGGTGCGACTTTATCTGTTATGCATTCCGATTTGTGTAGGCGTCTCAGGAAAGTTACGACGCCTTATGATGGACCCGCGCTTGTTGCAGCTCAAGGGAAAACAATACGCCCTTCCGCGTTTTGTACAGTGCGTGTATCCATCGATGGTATCGTCCACTACATACAATTTGCTGTGCTGTCGCCCTGCTCCCACCAGCTCATTTTAGGATGGGATTTCCTTGCCTCTGCTTCTGCTGCTGTATGTTGTGGGCAAGGCGGCGTACATATGACCGACACCGACTATTCTCTCAGCCATGAACCGTACCAGCCACTTCGTATACTCGCTGCAAAAGATACCGAGCTACCTCCAGGCTGTCAGCAAGTTCTGACCATCACGTCCGACGCCATCGACCATGGCGATGTGTTAATGTTACCTTGGGCGCGTTGGCTCACAAAAGGGATAGCCATTGTTTCAGGCCTAGTTAGGTTTGATAATGGTTCTGCGCTTCTCGAAGCAAGGAACACAACACCTGAGAAAATTCTACTTCCTAAAGGCACCACTTTGGCTTGCGTTGCTGATTCAGAGCCTCTCTCTGTCGTTCCCCTCAAGGCTGCTCCCTCTGAAATCCCTCCTGCTGGACATTCTGCCTCTACTTCCGCTCTTGCTGCTGTAATTAGCTCGGACTTGACGACCCCTTCGCAGACGCAACAGCTCTTTGCCTTGTTGAAGAAGCATGAAGGTTCATTTGACGCCCATTCTTCGACATTGGGACAGATGACCGTCACAGCGCATCGGATTCAGACAGACGGCAGATCCATCGTGCGTCGCCGGCCGTATCGCGTGTCTCTAGCTGAACGCAAAATTATTGAGCAAAACGTCGCCGACATGCTGCAACGTGAGATAATTCGCCCCTCTGCTAGCCCTTGGTCGTCTCCCATTGTTTCGGTCCGAAAAAAAGATGGCTCCGTGCGTTTATGTGTAGATTATCGAGCGCTCAATAAGATTACGCGCAAGGATGTGTACCCCATGCCTCGCATTGACGATGCCCTCGATTCCCTGCAAGGTGCCGAGTACTTCTCGAGTCTTGATCTGCGTTCAGGTTACTGGCAAATTCCGATGCACGAAGCCGACAAAGAAAAAACAGCGTTTGCAACCCCAGATGATCTTTACGAGTTCAACGTCATGCCCTTCGGCCTCTGCAATGCTCCCGCAACTTTTGAGCGCATGATCGACACCGTTCTGCGTGGCCGGAAGTGGAAGACCTGCTTGTGCTATCTGGATGACATCGTTATTTTCTCGTCGACATTTGCACAGCACCTGCAACGTCTCGACGAGGTTTCACGTGCATAGCCAGTGCTGGTCTTCAGCTCAACACCAAAAAGTGTCATTTTGCAAGTAAGATGATCAAGGTCTTAGGTCGTATTGTAAGCAAGAATGGTATTCGACCTGATCCTGACAAGATTTCGGCGGTGACGTACCCAAGCACACGAGGGTTGGACCCTCCCGCGTCTACCCGTGCGCGGCTTAGCCGTGTCCGGGGAAAAGGGGATCCTGGGGGTTGAGCCGAAGCCGGGTGTTTGGACCATCATGGCCCCTCGGCGGAGGCAACACACCTCTTTGGCCTCCGCTTCACGTAGACGGCACCCCCGGACTGACCCACCCGGGAGAAATCGGTAGTTGCCTTTTCCTGTTTCTCTCTCCAATCTTCGTCTTTCTCTCTCGCCTTTTTATCTTTCCTGTCGTCTAATCTCTTCTATATTACTTCCGACCTTCTTGGCAGCGAGGGTTAACCCTGTGTGAGGAGCCAACCTAGGTTACTTCATATTCGGTTATAGTGGTGACGTACAGTTGGCGTCCGCAGGACTTGTTTTCTATAAGACCTGTGGCGTCCCCTTGTTGGGCTCCATGGTGGGCGGCTGGCGTTACTGCCGAAAACTGCAAATTTGGATGGATAGATCCTTTCCCAAACTCCCTGATCGCCCTCAGAAACGAGGGCGCACCGAAGAAGTATTTAAATTTTTTGGCCGTAACACCGAGAACTTCCCCCGCTATCAAGTAATTCACTGTGAGAAACCAGGAAAGACAACGAGAATGATCTCGCCTTTCCTCGTTTCCAAATGTCTAACTCAGACAATTGGCCCAGGCTATCAGGCATCCAGACTAGCAAGTGGGGACCTTCTTTTGGAACTTCACGACAAAAAGCAACATGAAAAACTATCTAACCTAGTGTCTCTTGGGGACATACCCGTTTCAGTGACCCCACACCGCACCATGAACACCATCCGCGGTGTAGTTTCCGATGTTGATCTCATGGAGCTTACCGAGATTGAACTTCTGGAAGAATGGAAAGAACAGAATGTAATCAACGTAAAACGGATCAGAATGAGGCGTGATGGTAAAGAAATTGACACTAAGCATCTAATACTCACATTCGGTTCCAGTGTGCTGCCAGAAACCATCGAGGCAGGTTACATTAAAATCAGAGTAAGGCCGTACATCCCCCACCCTCTCCGTTGCTTCAAATGCCAAAGATTTGGCCACAGTTCACAGAACTGCCGAGGCCGTCAGACTTGTGCGAAATGCAGTGCGAACGAACACCTCTCTGAATCATGTGAAAAATCTCTCCACTGTGTAAACTTTGATGGGGAGCACGCCGCATACTCGCGGTCGTGCCCTACCTGGAAAAGAGAAAAAGAAATTGTATCAATCAAAGTAAAGGAGAACATATCATTCAAGGAGGCACGTAGGCGGGTATCATACCTGCCCAAAAACACCTTTGCCGATGTGACGCGTCAGGGGGCAGCGACACAACGGTTTCCGGCGGCTGTCCGGCTCACACGCAGTGAGCCGCCAGCGACGCCATCCGCCCCCTCGGCGGCTGCAGCTCAGGCTGCTCCGCCATCTCAGAACACGGGGCCATCGACCTCAGGGCTGGTGGCCTCCAAGGTCTCGTCCCTCGAGACGAGGCCTTCACGTCAAACTAACCGCTCGCAAGAGCGCGTGTCCAGCGCCTCGCAAGATGCGATGGACACAACAACCGGCCAGACGGCGCCACCAGCGCCTAAGGAGCGGCGAGAATCTCTCGACCGCTCCAGAAAAGAAAAATCTCGTATCACGGCGCCTGCAAAGGGCCCCGTGAGCTAATCCTCACCTCTTAAACACACAGCACAAACACATCTGTCATTATGGAGACACAAATACTTCAGTGGAATGTCAGAGGACTTCTTCACAACCTCGACGACATTACAGAACTCCTGCACAAACATAATCCAAAGTTGCTGTGTGTTCAAGAGACACATCTGAAACCTACAAACACAAACTTCCTTCGTCAATACACCATCTTCCGAAAAGACCGTAACGAGGCTAACGCCTCCGGCGGTGTAGCAATAGTTGCCGACAAGTCCGTAGCTTGTCGACACGTCGCCCTTCGGACGCCCCTTGAGGCAGTGTCTGTTCGGGCTATCCTATTTAACAAATTGGTCACGGTATGTTCTATTTACATACCCCCAAATCATCACCTCGAGAAAACAGACTTTTATAATCTTATCGATCAACTTCCCGAGCCCTACATACTCGTGGGAGATTTTAACGCCCACAATACATTGTGGGGAGACTCACGATGCGACGCGAGAGGCCGTTTCGTAGAAAACTTTTTAGTAAACTCCGGTGCATGCCTCTTTAATAAGAAGGAGCCAACATATTATAATCCTCACCACAATTCCTATTCATCGATAGACTTGGCGATTGGATCTGCTTCCCTATTTCCTGACTTAGAATGGAATGTAATCAAAAACCCATTCGGAAGTGACCACTTTCCATTAACTCTAAGCCTAGTAACGCAAGGTGACTCCCCTCCACATGTACCTAGATGGAAACTAGCCTCTGCTGATTGGAAACGTTTTAAGGAATCGACTTTTATATCCCGTGATTTTATCAGCGAATTTAGTATAGATGACGCGGCAGCGTATTTTACCGATTTTATCATCGAGGCAGCAAAGAAGTTCATTCCACAATCAAGCGGTCGCTCATCCCGAAGACGAGTTCCATGGTGGAATGATGAGTGCAAGGAGGCGCGTAAAAAACGAAATAAAGCGTGGGGCATAGTTCGCCGATTCCCAACTGCAGAAAATTTGATGGAATTTAAAAACATAAAATCCCAAGGAAGGCGAACGCGACGGCAAGCTAAAAGGGCAAGCTGGGAGAAGTTCCTGTCCGGCATCAATTCATACACACAGGAGGCAAAAGTATGGAACGGACTAAGGAGGCTTAAGGGACAACAAGTTCATCCGTTGCCCGTGGTGGATAAAGAAGGAAACACGTTGGAAGACCAGGCCAACGCACTTGGTCAACACTTCGAGCATGTGTCTAGCTCCACCCACTACTCAGTGAGCTTCCTGAAGTACAAAGCAATAGAAGAATGTAAGCCACTAAACCGAAAATGCAGCCCAAATAACCCTTATAATCGTCCTTTTGGCGTTGCCGAACTTAAAGCTGCCTTGTCAGCATGTCAGAGCTCTGCACCGGGTCCGGATCGAATCATGTACGATATGATTAAGCACTTGCACCCCGACACGCAAATCACACTACTCACACTTTTTAATACTATCTGGGCCGCTGGGTATCTGCCAGCTAAATGGAAAGAAGCTATTGTCATCCCAATTTTAAAGCACGGTAATGATACATCATTGGTGACCAGCTACCGGCCTATAGCACTTACGAGCTGCCTTTGCAAACTTTTTGAGAAAATGATCAATCGCCGTCTTGTACATTTCTTAGAGTCTAACAAAATGCTTGACCCATTTCAATGTGGCTTTAGGGAAGGCCGATCTACAACCGACCACCTCGTTCGCATCGAAGCAAACATCCGTGATGCTTTTGTACACAATCAGTATTTCTTGTCTATATTTCTCGATATGGCAAAGGCGTACGATACGACATGGCGGTACGGTATCTTACGAGACCTGTCGCACATGGGCATTCGAGGTAATATGCTTAGCACTATAGAAAGCTACCTGTCTAACCGTACTTTTCGAGTCAGAATTGGCAACGTATTGTCCCGCCCATTTACACAAGAAACTGGTGTACCTCAAGGAGGGGTGCTCAGTTGCACGCTGTTCATTGTTAAGATGACCTCGCTCCGTGCATCACTACCTCCAGCAATCATCTATTCTGTCTATGTAGACGATGTGCAATTAGGCTTTAAATCCTGTAACCTCGCAGTTTGTGAACGACAGATACAGCAAGGCCTAAACAAAGTGTCTAAATGGGCAGACGAAAACGGATTTAACCTTAACCCCCAGAAAAGTTCCTGTGTCCTTTTCACAAGAAAGCGAGGACTAGTCCCAGATCCCAGTATCGAAGTGTCTGGGCAACGAATACCTGTGAACAAGGAGCACAAGTTTTTAGGTATTGTACTTGATGCAAAATTGACCTTCATTCCGCACACCAAATATCTGAAGGCAAAATGCCTAAAAACAATGAACTTAATGAAAATTCTCTCTCATACAACATGGGGAAGTGATAGGAAGTGCCTAATTAACCTCTATAAGAGCCTTGTTCGATCACGTTTGGATTATGGTGCCATGGTATACCACTCAGCCGCGCCAACCGCGCTAAAAATACTGGATCCCGTCCACCATCTGGGTATCCGATTAGCCACAGACGCCTTCAGAACAAGCCCTATTGAGAGTCTATACGTAGAATCAAATGAGTGGTCCCTTCACCTAGAAAGAACATACAGCAGTTTCACATATTTCTTCAAAGTACAGTCTAACCCTCGACATCCTTGCTACAAACATCTTAACGATATGGCGTCTGCTGCACTATTCCATAATCGACCCTCAGTGAGAGAGCCTTTCTCAATGCGGGTCAGAAAACTTTCCGATGAAATGAATGTCCCAATCCTCGAAAATTGCCTGATGGCTCCAGTAGATCTGTTGCCGCCGTGGCAATGGCAAATCGTTGAATGCGACACATCATTTGTAGATGTAACAAAACACGCCCCAGAGGCGCACATACATATGCACTTTCGAGAGCTTCAGTCGAAGTACACCTGCCCAGTTTTACACGGATGCGTCGAAATCACAAGCCGGCGTCTCTTACGCGGCTGTTGGCCCATCGTTTTCTGAATCTGACGTTTTACATCCTGAAACCAGTATCTTCACGGCAGAGGCCTATGCCTTACTGTCGGCTACTAAACACATCAAGAAAGCCAAGCTCCCAAAGGCCATTATATTCACAGATTCCTTAAGTCTCGTGAAATCTTTGAAATCTCTACGAAAACAGAAAAATCCTGTTATAAATAACCTCTATTCATTACTCTGCAATATGTATGCTTCTAATCAACACGTTGTAATATGTTGGGTGCCTGGGCACAGGTATATAGAGGGTAACGAGCTTGCCGACAAAATGGCAACTTCCATAGCAACAAAACCTAGCAATTTTTCCATACCCGTTCCTGCCACAGACTTAAAGCCATTTCTACGCAAAAAACTCAGAAACTATTGGCAACACTTATGGGATGAACAAACACTGAACAAACTCCATGTAATTAAGCCCCTTTTGGGCAACTGGCCATCATTAACAAAGTCACTACACACTGAAGTTCTCTTTTGCCGCCTTAGAATAGGACATACATATGGTACACATTCATATATTTTAACTGGTGCTGAACCTCCCCTCTGTGGCAGATGTGAGGAAAGGCTGACCGTACTCCACGTCTTACTGGAGTGTCGGGAAGCCGAAACAGAGAGAAGGAAACATTTCCCCGTAGCATACCACTATCATATCCCTCTTCATCCTACGATGTTTATTGGTGAAGAACCTCTTTTTAACGCCAAAGCAGTTCTCCGTTTCTTGAACGATGTTGTACTACACGTTATTAGCCCAATAAGTTCATAGCGCATCCTCTCTCCAGAGGATGCTGCTGTGATAGTTTATTTTTATAGCACGTGCCTTCAGGCCCTTGTGTTTCAAGGGCTTTGTTTAGGCAATTGTGCTTCTGGCCAATTCTTGCATCTGTTATATTTTGTAAATCGTATCATTCTCCCTCAATGCATTCTTCATTTTCATAGCACACCTCATTTAGCCATTGCCATGATCTTAATACATGTATGTTTTATGCACTTTACAGCGACTCTTTTAGGCCCCTTTACAGCCACACCCCATCTATTTCTCAGAATTCATCGCTCCACTGCAAACTCACAAGCACTGGCATGGCGCTCTTTGGCCATACTTGGCCCTTGCGCCATTAAACACCATACATCATCATCATCATTTCGGCGGTGCTTCACTTTCGTCGTCCAGAAAAGACCAAGGACCTACGCAGTTTCCTCGGCATTACTTCCTATTTTCGCCGATTTATTCGCGATTTGGCCTCTATAGCTGCACCTTTACACCACTTACTTCGTTCTGGTGCTCCCTTCGTGCGGTCACGTGAATGTGAATCTGCCTTTGACCAGCTAAAGGGCGCCCTCACATCTGAACCTGTCCTGTGTCATTTTGATGAGACTGCTCCCACACTCTTGCACACGGATGCTAGCGGCCATGGCATCGGTGCTGTGCTCCTCCAGCGAGACAACTCTTCGCGTGAGAGAGTCGTTGCGTATGCCAGCCGCGTGCTCACACCTGCCGAGAAGAACTATACCATCACCGAGCAGGAGTGCCTCGCTGTCGTTTGGTCCGTCCAGAAATTTCGCTCTTATCTCCACGGTCGCCATTTGCACATCGTGACGGATCACCACGCCTTATGCTGGCTTTCCACACTCAAGAACTTGTCAGGGCGTCTTGGCCGCTGGATTCTTCGTCTCCAAGAATATGACTTTGAAATGATCTACAAGTCTGGTAAGAAGCACCAAGACGCAGACGCTCTTTCTCGCTGCCCGCTTCCTACAGCCGCACTCATCAATGGTTCCGCCACCGCCTCCAGTGACGCATTCACTGACGTCTCTTCTACGATCCCCCGCAGGGGCGTCTGCGCAAGCAGGCGTTTGGTGAGTTGCGCCACCACGTACCCGAGCACACGAGCGTTGGACCCTCCCGCGTCTAACCGTGCGCGGCTTAGCCGTGTCCGGGGAAAAGGGGATCCTGGGGGTTGAGCCGACGCTGAGTGTTTGGACCTTTAAGACCCCTCCGCGGAGGCAACACACCCCTTTGGCCTCGGCTTCACGTAGACGGCACCCCCGGACTGACCCACCCGGGGGAAATCGGTAGTTGCCTTTTCCTGTCTCTCTCTCCCCATCCTTCGTCTTTCTCTCTTACTTTTAATCTTTCCTGTCTTCTCCTCTCTTCTATATTCCTTCCGATCTTCTTGGCAGCGAGGGTTAACCCTGTGTGAGTAGCCTGCCTAGGTTATTTCATATTCGGTTATAGCGGTGACGTACAGCTGGCGTCTGCAGGGCCTATGTTTACAGGCACTGCAGCGTCCCCTAGTAGGACTCCATGGTGGGTGGCTGGCGTTTCTGCCGAAACATGAATATTTTATGGCTAATTCTTTTCCCGCGCTTTCTGATCGCCCCCAAAAGAGGGGGCGCACCGAAGAAGTTTTTAAATTTTTTGGCCGACAAGTTGAAAACTTTCCACGCTACCATATGGTACACAGTGAGAAAACTGAAAAGACCGTGAGAGTGATCTCACCCTTTATCGTTGCAAAGACTCTGACAGAGACTATAGGACCAGGTTATAAGGCGACGAGGACGGCCAGCGGTGACCTCCTCCTGGAACTCCGCGATAAGAAACAGCATGATAAACTACAGAATCTAGTGTCGTTTGGAGACTTTCCTGTGACTGTGACCCCGCACCGCACAATGAACACCACCCGCGGTGTTATTTATGATGACGACCTGTTGGAACTCACCGAAGATGAACTTTTGGAAGGATTCAAAGAGCAAAATGTTTTGACTGTAAAACGAATCACGATGAGGCGCGATGGCAAGGAGCTAAAGACAAAACATATAATCCTTCTTTTGGTTCTAGTGTTCTACCCGAGACCATTGAAGCCGGATACATTAAATTACGTGTCAGGCCATACGTGCCAAACCCTCTTCGATGCTTCAAATGCCAAAGATTCGGCCACAGTTCACAGAACTGCTGAGGCCGTCAGACTTGTGCGAAATGCAGTGCAACTGAGCATCTCTCTGAATCATGCGAAAACTCTCTCCACTGTGGGAACTGTGATGGGGAGCACGCCGCATACTCGCGGTCGTGCCCATCCTGGAAAAAAGAAAAAGAAATTGTAACAATTAAAGTAAAGGAAAATCTAACGTTCAAGGAGGCACGCAGGCGGGTATCCTACCTGCCAAAGAAAACCTTTGCCGAAGTGGCGCGTCAGCGGGCAGCGTCGCAACGGCTTCCGGCGGCTGTCCGGCCCACACACAGTGAGCCGGCAGTGACGCCATCTGCCCCCCCCACCCCCCCGGCGGCTGCAGCTCGCGCTGCTCCGCCAACTCACAAGAAGGGGCCATCGACCTCCGGGCTGGTGGCCTCAAGGGCCTCGTCCCTCGAAACGAGGCCTTCCCGTCAAAACAACCGCTCGCAAGAGCGCGTGTCCAGCGCCTCGCAAGAGGCGATGGACACAACAACCTGCCAGACAGCGCCGCAAGCGCCAAAGCAGCCGCGAGAATCTCGCGATCGCTCCAAAAAATAAAAAGCCCGCATCACAGATCCCGATAAGGGCTCTGTAAGTTAAATTAGTCTCTTTTTTAAACACACAGCACAAAAAAACACTTCCAACATGAATACACAAATAATACAATGGAACGTCAGAGGACTCCTACACAACCTCGATGACGTCAAAGAAATCCTACACAGGTTTAATCCTAAGGTGCTGTGTGTTCAAGAAACATACCTTAAATCTACACAATGAAACTTTCTCCGGCAATACGCCATTTTTCGTAAAGACCGCGATGACACAGCCGTGTCTTCCGGTGGTGTGGCTATTGTAGTCGATAGAGGTATTGCCTGCCGGGAATTAAAACTTCGTACGCCCCTAGAGGCAGTTGCTAGTCCGAGGGGTGTTGTTTGACAAGCTGATCACTATCAGCTCTATATACATCCCTCCCAATTATCAACTACATAAAACTGAATTTCAAAACTACATAAATGAACTTCCGGAGCCATACATAGTTCTCGGAGATTTCAACGCACATAACACCTTGTGGGGAGACTCGCATTGTGATGGAAGAGGTCACCTAATTCAAAACTTTCTTTTTCCCTCAGGAGCATGTTTACTTAATAAGAAAGAGCCAACGTACTACAGCATGGCGCATAATTCATACTCCTCCATAGATTTGAGTATCGTGTCGAGTACACTAATTCCGTACCTGCAGTGGTCCGTTCTGAAGAACCCCTTTGGGAGCAACCACTTTCCAATTATACTAAGCTTAACAAAACAAGATGGTTGCTCGTCACATGTTCCCCGATGGAAGGTTAACTCTGCTAACTGGCAACTTTTTAAATAAATAACATATTTAGGCCGGGATGACATTGCCTCTCTTAACATAGACGATGCTGTGGCGTATATAACAGGTTTTATCACTGACGCTGCAGAAAGGTGCATACAACAAACTAATGGACTAGCTAATAAGCGTCGCCTGCCTTGGTGAAACGAGGAATGCCAAAAGCACGTAAAAAGCAAAACAAGGCCTGGGGATTGTTTCGCAACTCCGCAACAGCCGAAAACTTGATTAATTTTAAACAAGCAAAATCGCAGGACAGGAGAACGCGCAGACGTGCTAAAAGAGAGAGCTGGGAAAAGTAAATCTCCAGCATAAACTCGTATACAGATGAAACGAAAGTCTGGAATAGGGTGAATAAATTAATAGGTCGGGAGTCACATTCCCTACCCTTAGTAAATAGCCAAGGTGATAGCCTGGAAGACCAGGCGGATAGTCTAGGCAAACACTTCGAATATGTATCCAGTGAATCGCACTATACACAATCTTTCCTGAAGTTCAAAGAACGCGAAGAGCGGCAGCCCCTTAATCGCAAAGGCTCATCAAATGAGGCTTACAACCGACCCATTCAGCTTAGCCGAACTTAAAGCATCTCTCGCTTTTGCAACAACTCGGCGCCAGGTGGCGACCGTATCATCTACGAAATGATTAGGTACTTACACCCCGAAACACTGACAACACTTCTCTCTCTCTCTTTAATGACATGTGGGCGGCTGGATATATTCCTTCCTTGTGGAAAGAAGCCATAGTCATCCCGATTCTTAAACAAGGCAAGGACCCGTCTTTAGCTAGTAGCTACAGGCCAATAGCGCTAAGAAGCTGTCTGTGCAAGTTCTATGAAAAAATGATAAACTGGCGCTTAATCTGTTTCCTAGAAAATGACAAAATACTAGGCCCCTTCCAGTGTGGCTTCCGAGAAAGTAGGTCAACAATAGACCACCTTGTTCGCATCGAGGCAAACATCAGAGATGCGTTTATACATAAACATTTTTTTACTTTCGGTCTTTCTAGATCTAGAGAAAGCGTACGACACGACATGGCGCTTCGGGATTCTGCGAGATCTTTCCGCGATTGGGGTCCGTGGAAATATGTTAAACACAGTCGAAAGCTACTTGTCTAACCGGACGTTTCCCGTAAGAGTGGCCAATGTTTTATCTAGAACATTCACCCAGGAGGCTGGCGTGCCACAAGGGGGTGTGCTTAGTTGCACACTCTTTATTGTAAAAATTAACTCCCTGTATACAGTTATTCCACGCAGCATGTTTTATTCTGTGTATGTCGATGATGTACAGATAGGTTTCAAATCATGCAACATTGCTATCTGCGAACGACAGGTACAGCTTGGATTAAACAAACTGTCTAAATAGGCTGATGTAAATGGATTTAAAATAAATGCAAAGGAAAGTACGTGCATACTTTTCTCAAGCAAAAGAGGCATGACACCAGTGCCAAATCTCACGATTAATCAAGAGGAACTATCCGTGAGCAGTGAACATAAATTCCTGGGAATAATTCTAGACTCGAAGCTTACCTTTATCCCCCATCTTAAATATTTGAAGGCAAAGTGTCTGAAGACGATTAAAAAAATTAAATTATGGGGTTTTACGTGCCAAAACCAGTTCTGATTATGAGGCACGCCGTAGTGGAGGACTCCGGAAATTTATACCACCTGGGGTTCTTTAACGTGCACCTAAATCTAAGTACACGGGTGTTTTCGCATTTCGCCCCCATCAAAATGCGGCCGCCGTGGCCGGGATTCGATCCCGCGACCTCGTGCTCAGCAGCCCAACACCATAGCCACTGAGCAACTACGGCGGGTGTCTGAAGACGATGAACCTTTTAAAAATTTTGTCGCGCGCAACATGGGGTAGTGACCGAAAATGCCTACTGAACTTGTACAACAGTCTTGTCCGCTCACGCCTTGATTACGGAGCTATAATTTATAATTCCGCAACGCCAAGTGCATTAAAAATTCTAGACCCCGTTCACCATCTGGGCATCCGCCTCGCGACCGGTGCTTCCCGAACAAGTCCGATCCACAGCCTCTACGTAGAGTCGAATCAGTGGTCACTTCATCTGCAGCGTTCATATAATAGTTTTACATATTTTCTTAGAGTACACGCGAACATTGAACATCCCTCTTATTCAACCATAAACGACATGACCACTGCCACACTCTTCCAAAATCGACCGGCATCGAGAAAACCGTTCTCTTTGCGTGTGCGGAATCTTAGTGAGGAAATGGGTGTTCCGTTGCTTGAACACTGTCTTATGGCTCCAGCGAAACTGTTACCGCCATGGCAGTGGCAGCTCATAGAGTGCGACACATCATTCGTGGAGGTCACTAAGCACGCACAAGAGGCACATATCAAAATGCATTTCCTTGAACTCCAGTCCAAGTACACATGCACAGAGTTTTATACAGACGCTTCTAAGTCACGTGACGGGGTGTCGTATGCAGCCGTCGGCCCATCATTCTCGGAATCCGGTGTACTCCACCCGGAAGCAAGTATCTTTACGGCTGAGGCCTATGCACTATTGTCAGCTGTGAGGCATATAAGGAAATCTAAACTTCAAAAATCAATCATATTTACAGACTCTCTAAGTGTCGTAAACGCTTTAAAGTCACCCTGTAAACAGAAAAATCCTATAGTCATTGAGCTCTATTCCGTACTGTGTAGGGCGTATGTATCTAACCAGCATATCATTATATGCTGGGTGCCTGGCCATAGAAGCATTGAGGGTAATGTGCTAGCTGACCGAATGGCTACGTCAATAACATCGCACGCTACTAATCCTACAGCTGCTGTTTCTGCAACAGATTTGAAACATTTCTTCGGTAAGAAATTGCGAAGCCATTGGCAACGTCTGTGGGATGCACAAACAAATAATAAGCTTCACTTGATTAAGCCACAGTTAGGTTTCTGGCCCTCCGCAACGAGAACACGGCGAACTGATGTCCTGTTCTGTCGTCTCAGAATAGGTCATACATTTGGCACCCATAGTTTTTTGATGATGTGTGGTGTTTTATGGTGCAAGGGCCAGGTATGGCCAAAGAGCGCCATGACAAGTGGTAATGTAATCGATGAGCTGCTATGACGCACGCAATGAGTTTCTAATGGTAGATGTGACATGGCTGTAAATGGGCCTAAAAACTGTCGCTGTAAATGGCGTAAAACATATAGGTAGTAAAATAATGATAGTGACTGAAGTGGCGTATGCTATGAGTATGAAATGTGCAACAAGGTTGCGATAACATGTATTTAAAAATGAAAAGGTGATGCTTGACAACGAGTAGCAGAACAGCCTCACCAGGTACCTTGAGTACAAGGGACCGGAGGCATGTGCTATAAACAAGGATTGACATCGCAACAGCGGCCTCTCGCAGGAGGCCTTGCTACGAATTTCTTGGGCAGAATACGTTGAGCGTATGGACGTCACTTAAGAATGCTAAAACAGATTTCATGTCGAAAAGCGGTTCTCTGCCTAGAAACAGTGTCAGGTGTAGTGGTATACACTGCCTATATGCTAAAGGGAAGTGTTTTTCCCTCTCGGCTTGTGCTTCGCGACATTCCAGGAAGACATGCTGAACACTGAGGGTGTTCCCACATCTACTACACATTGGAGGTTCACCGCCAGTCAACAAAAAACAATGTGTACCATAAGTATGCCCTATTCTGAGACGACAGAATAGGACATCAGTTCGTCTCGAGTTGGTCAGTGTTGGCCAGTACCCTAAATGTGGCTTAATCACGTGGAGCTTATTAAGGATTTCAGCGTCCCACTTATGTTGCCAGTACGTTCTCAGTTTTTTCCGCAAATATGGCTTTAGGTCTATAACTGGAACAGCTATGGTCAGGTTGCAAGATTTTGTATCTAAGGAAGTTGCCATTCGGTCTGCTAGCACGTTACCTTCAATACCTCTGTGTCCGGGCACCCAGCATACCGTTACATGTTGGCCAGAGGCATAAATAGTACATAGGAGTGAGAAAAGTTCTGCAATTACTGGATTTTTGTGTTTGCAGCATGACATCAATGTTTTAACGACGCTTAACGAGTCTGTATATATGACCGCCTTATGTAGTTTTAACTGTTTGATGTGTTTCGCAGCGCACCATAGTGCATATGCCTCTGCTGTAAAGATGCTTGTATGATGGTGAAGAACATCTGACTCCGAATATGATGGGCCGACGGCTGCATAAGAAACGCCGGCATGCGATTTAGACGCATCTGTGTAATATTCTGGGCACGAGTACTTAGATTGTAACTCTCGAAAATGCATACGAATGTGGGCCTCTGGAGCGTGTTTTGTTACCTGAACAAATGACGTGTCACAGTCAATGATCTGGCACAACCACGGCGGTAACGGCTTAGCAGGAGCCATTAGGTGATTTCTCAAGAAGCGGAACGTCCATATCTTCGCTCATCGTCCTCACACGGAGTGAGAGTGGCTCTCTTGCTGCAGGCTTGTTATGAAAAAGTGTTCCAGAGGTCATATCGTTGATGGTAGGATCCCGCAGGGGCGTCTGCGCAAGCAGGCGTTTGGTGTGTTGCGACACCACGGACCCGAGCACACGGGGGTTGGACCCTCCCACGCGTAGCCATGCGTGGCTTAGCCGTGTCTGGGGAAAGGGGGATCCTGGAGGTTGAGCTAATGCAGGGTGTGTGGACCTTTAAGGCCCCCCGGCGGAGGCAACACACCTCTTTGACCTCTGCTTCACATAGACGGCACCCCCGGACTGACCCACCCGGGGAAATCGGTAGTTGCCTTTTCCTGTCTCTCTCTCCCTCCAACCTTCGTCTTTCTCTCTCACTTTCCATCTCTCCTGTCTTCTCTTCACTTCGTTTTACTTCCAATTTTCCCGGCAGCAAGGGTTAACCTGGTGTAGTTTATCCAGTCTTGGGTCTATTATATTAGGTTATAGTAGCTATGTACAGCTGGCGTCTGCGTCTCCTTCAGGTCTCGTAGCGTCCCCTTGTTGGGCTCGGTGGTGGGCGGCTGGCATAGTTACCGAAATCATTGTTACCTTTATGGCTCTTTCGTCATTGCCCCGACTCCCTGATCGCTCTCACAAACGAGGGCGCACCGGAGATATTTTTCAATTTTATGGCAGCCGAACAAAGAACTTTGCACGCTTTCACGTCATCCACTCTGATAAACTTGAAAAGACAGTAAGAATGATCTCACCCTTCCTCGTCTCGAAATCTCTAACCGAAGTTTTCGGTCCGGGTTACAAAGCATCGAAAATGGCCAGTGGTGATCTGCTACTCGAGCTCCGTGATCAGAAACAACATGAGAAACTGCCCAATCTAGTGTCCTTTGGGGATGTTCCAGTAACAGCAACCCCGCACCGTACCATGAATACCACCCGTGGCGTCATATCCGATGCTGATTTGTTGGAGCTATCTGAAGCTGAACTCCTGGAGGGCTGGAGTGATCAGAACGTCATCAGTGTCAAACGAATTAAGATAAGGCGAGATGGTAAAGAAATTCAGACCAAACACCTAGTACTTACTTTCGACTCAAGTGTTCTGCCCGAGTCCATCGAGACCGGGTACCTCAAGATTAGAGTTAGACCATATGTGCCAAATCCTCTCAGATGCTTCAAGTGCCAAAGGTTCGGTCACAGTTCGCAGAACTGTCGAGGCCGGCCGACTTGTGCCAAGTGCAGTGACAATGAACATTCTTCTGAAACATGCCAGAACACTCCGCACTGTGTCAACTGTGATGGCGAGCATGCCGCATACTCGCGGTCGTGCCCGTCTTGGAAAAAAGAGAAAGAAATTGTGACAATCAAAGTAAAAGAAAATATTTCATTCAAGGAGGCACGCAGGCGGGTGTCATACCTGCCGAAGAGCAGCTTTGCCGAAGTGGCGCGTCAGGGGGCAGCGTCGCAACGGCTTCCGGCGCCTGCCCGGCCCGCAAGCAGCGAGCCGGCAGTAACGCCATCCGCCCCCTCGGCGGCTGCAGCTAGTGCTGCTCCGCCGTCTCAGAAAAAGGGGCCATCGACCTCCGGGCTGGTGGCCTCAAGGGTCTCGTCCCTCGAGACGAGGCCTTCAACACGAACAAACCGCTCTCAAGAGCGGGTGTCCAGCGCGCCGCAAGAGCCGATGGACACATCTTCTAGCCAGACGGCGCAGCCAGCGCCTAAGGAGCGGCGAGAATCTCTCGACCGCTCCAAAACAGAGAAACCCCGCATTACAGGGCCTCTAAAGGGCTCTGTAAGCTAACTTTCTTGTCCTAAACACACAGCACAACACTCCTTTTAATATGGGCACTCAAATAGTTCACTGGAACGTCAGAGGTCTCCTCCAAAATCTTGACGACGTTAAAGAACTCCTCCGCAAGTTTAGTCCCAGGGTGCTGTGTGTTCAGGAAACACACCTCAAACATACACAAACAAATTTCCTCACACAGTATGCTATTTTTCGCAAAGACCGCGATGACACTGTTGTGTCATCCGGCGGTGTTGCTATCATAGTTGACAGAGGTGTTGCCTGTCGGGAAATAAAACTTCGTACGCCCCTGGAAGCAGTTGCTATCCAAGGGGTGCTGTTTGACAAGCTAGTCACTATCAGTTCAATATACATCCCTCCAAGTTATCAAATTAATAAAACCGAATTTCAAAACTACATAGATGAACTTCCGGCTCCATACATAGTTGTCGGAGATTTAAACGCACATAACTCATTGTGGGGAGACTCTCGTTGCGATGCGAGAGGTCGCCTAATCGAAAACTTTCTCTTTTTCCTCAGGAGCATGTATACTTAATAAGAAAGAGCCAACATACTACAGTGTGGCACATAATACATACTCCTCCATAGATTTAACTATAGTATCGAGCACACTAATGCCGTACCTAGAGTGGTCCGTTCTTAAGAACCCTTTTGGGAGCGACCACTTCCCTATTATATTAAACTTAACAAAACCAGATATAAGCTCACCACACATTCCCCGATGGAAGGTTGACACAGCTAACTGGGAACGTTTTCGAGAACTTACGTACTTAAGCACGGATGATATTGCATCCTTTAATATTGAAGACGCTGTGGCGTATATTACAGGCTTTATAATTGACGCTGCCACGAAATGCATCTGTCAAACTAATGGACTAGCGAATAAACGTCGCATCCCGTGGTGGAATGAAGAATGTAAACAAGCACGGAAAAACCAAAACAAAGCTTGGGGACGACTTCGTGACTCCCCAACTGCTGAAAATTTGATTAGTTTCAAACAAATAAAGTCCCGGGGTAGAAGAACACGTCGACGTGCCAAAAGGGAGAGTTGGGAGAAGTACATCTCCAGTATAAATTCTTACACGGATGAGACAAAAGTGTGGAATCGAGTAAATAAATTAAAAGGCCGGGAGGTACACCCATTACCGTTAGTCAGTACCCAAGGTGAGAGCCTGGCAGACCAGGCAGATTGTCTGGGCGAACACTTCGAACATGTATCCAGTGCGTCCCACTACACACAAGCATTTCTGAGGTTCAAAGAACGCGAAGAGCGACAGCCCCTTAAACGTAAATGTTCATCGAGTGAGGCCTACAACTATCCATTTACTTTAA